>NC_048433.1:13495712-13591386 GCF_004353265.1 Vitis riparia | reverse complement strand
GAATTTACCCAAAATTATACCTACAACACAAGATAGGTTTAGTAAAAATAATTACAAAGGAACCCTATTCTATTAGAAAAGATTCCCAAACTATCATGCATATCTTTCTTATCGCCGATTTGATGCAAGGACTGCTCGGGCACTCGAAAGACCACTTGAGTAAAAAACTAGAATGAGCGTTGGAATCAACTTACTGTTAGCATCTTAGATCTAAGTAATGGAAGCAATACCAATTTTTGAAAAATTGATCTTTTAGGATTAAAGTATTAACCTTTAGGTTTGAATGTTCCCAAACCTTAAATTTCAAGTGTTGAAGACGACCTTGAAGTTGTTGGAAGTCTCGTAAACCCATGATCTTCCGCCCGATGACTTAACCATGTTCTTGCCACACTTCCAATAGGGAGAAAAAGAGGGTGGAGGCTATGGCTCTCTTTCTCTTTGGCTGGTGAAAGAAAAAATTTATAGAAACCTTAACCCTTATGGGGTATTTGTAGGGATCCTAACTAAGCTTAAGTGACTTGAGCCCATATAGGCTTAGGTTACTTAATCTAGCCTTAAATGGGTCATAATTGATTAATTAACCCAATAGTGTCTACTAATTAATCAATTAGCCCAATCTAGAGACCTTGTTCACTTACCTCTATGCAATCTTGCATAATTGCCAAAATGGCCTTATGCACAAAAGTGAACAAAGAACCAATCTTACCTTCATAATTCGTGCCAACAATGTATATGAGCTCAAAGCAGGGACCACTAGGACCTATAAGAGTACTGGCTCCCTCAGAATCCAATTATGAAGTTGATTCAACAATCCCACTACAAAGAATCAACTAAACTCCAAAATCCTATGAAATAACAATGAGACACTAATGTTCGGGTCCGTGACCTACTATCCACTACATGCAGACTTCCCATAAACCAATGTTTGTAATCTAACAAGGTAGTGCTATTACCTATCAAGATTACTCTCAAATCCTTGAGTTACAAATCCCACTGTAGACCCTCAATTTTGTCCCTTTAACACATGTCTTTAAGTTCGTTTTCAATGCTCCACAGTAGTTCCTTGGTGGCCCAGTACTACTCACCACTTACCTTTTTCTGAGTCACCTTGGAGACTTTGGTTGAGGGATTATTTGATCCCTTATTGTGACCCTTGGCAGCCCTAGCTTAGACTTAGGCTTTTCTTGTTTTTTTAGGATAGCTTTTAGATACACTTGGCCCATTAGGCACCACCTTAGGCTGCTTAGGTACCCTAGGCCCATTTAGGCATACTTAGCCCATTAGGCATCACCCTAGGCCCATTTAGACACCTTAGGTTCACTTAGTGCACCTTAGGCCCATTAGACGCACTTGGCCCATTAGGTACCGCCTTAGGCCCACTTAAACACTTTTCAAGGTTTAGTTTCATTTAGATTTGTTTTCTTGTTTTACTTATTTATTTATTTTATTGATTGCTTTTAAGATTAAGTGAGTTTTGATATATTTATATTATTTCATCATATATTATTATTTGTATTTTTGTTTATTTATTTTATTTTATAATTGCATGAAATGAGTTTTTATTATTATTATTATTATTATTATTATTATTATTTATTATTGGTGGCTTGAGTTTGACACTTCGACTATTATTATATGTTGCATTAGTTTAATTCTTTCTATTATTATTATTAAATATATCTAACATTTATTTATTTATTTATTTTTAAATATGTATCCTTTTATCTATGTATTGATATTTTCCTATTTGGGATTTAAGGACTTCTTGAAATTTTAATGAAAGGAATGTTGACGTTGAATGACGGGAATAGTTTTGACTTCATGGATTCTTGCTTTCTTTTTTGGAATTTTTTTATTTTATTTTATTATTGTTATTTTTCCATGTAGGTGGAGTCAATGGAAAGGTGTGCAGAAGATGCTCATGGAAAGGGACCACACTGTTTTTTTTTTGGAAAGGTGGATTCGGGGCTGGAAGCGGAATATAAATAATGGATGAATGAGGATGGTTTTTTAGGGAAGATACAAAGAAGGATCAAAATTTTTTTAGAAAGGAAGCAGAATGACACACGGGTTGATGGATGAATGAAGTCGGTTGTAGGGAAAATTACCAAAGTAGTTTTGGCAAGTGAAGAAGAAAAAAAAAGAAAAGCACGTATAGGGAAAAGGAAAGGGGAAGGCCATTAGAGATAGAAAAATTTTGATAGCTGGCTGGTGAGGGAAGAGAGAGGAATTCAGAAAAGGAAATAAAAGTCAACTCACATGAAAAAAAGGAAGGGAGAAGCGTGATGAAGGAAGGGGAGGAGATTTTTTTTCTGATGACCGGATTGAGGAAAGGAGTGGGCTGTTGTTCCTTCCATTATCGTGGCTGGAGAGAGGAGTTGAATGGGGGATTGAGAAGAGATTAAGGAAACGAAAAAGGAAAGAAAGAAAGTGAAGGAAGGAAAGAAAAAAAGATAGAGGAGACTGCGATTTTCAGAGAGGGAAGCAGTTCACGTTTGGGAGGCATTTTTGAGGCTGCAATTTTCAGAGGGAAGGGGTTCACGTTTGAGAGGCATTTTTGAGGCTGCGATTTGAAGGAGATCAGTTCAGGTTTCAGAGGCATTTTTGGGGCTGCGGTTTGAAGGAGATCAGTCCATGTTTCAGAGGCATTGAGGGAGCCGCACCATGCACTAAGATTTCATGCCCCTCCAAAGGTACCCACACGGCTGCAAGTTGAAGAGGAACTCACCATAGCCGCATCATGCATTGAGAACCAGCCGCACCACTCCTTTGAAGGAAGATTCAACACACATCTCCACGTAAAGGAGATACATTCACACGGCTGCCACTTGGAGAAATAAACAGGCCGCGTACCTACAGAGCCTCCACGGGAAGCACCCTTCAGCACCATCTCCATGCTGCAACCTATTGTTACTTGTCCCTAAACACCACAGCAAACCAAACCCCATTCGGATTGCTTTGGAGCAGGCATAGCCGACCGGATTTGACTCATCATACCATCCACTTACACAGCTGCCACTTTTGAGAAGAACAGTCCACACACCTAGCCACTGGTAAGTTGATTTGTTTTCTACATTGGGTTGCTTTAAAAATATATATATATATATAAATCTGGTTTCATTTCAGTTTAGATTATTATATTAGGTTGAATGCTTTATTGGGTCCAGCACGTTTTCATTTGAATAAAAAAAAATGTTACTTGTGGTTTAATTGTTTAAGTTATTACATTTGGTGGAGCTTTGATGTCTCGTGATGTACCATTTTCGGATTATTATATGGGGTTGAGTGGGTTGATTTGTTTATTAGCTCCAATACGTGTTTGCTTTAATATGACAATACAATCTCATATTTGTTTATTTATTTTTTCTTTATTCATCACGTAAAAGGTTAGTTTAATGTAATATATTAAATTCATGAAATATGATTTTAGATAGCTTCACATGAAAAATATATATATTCTAATCTTCATTTGATATGGTTTTGATTTATTTAATTATTGATTGTTTATTTGTTTATTTGTTACCAATTTAATGCTTTGAAATTTATCTATTTATAAATAAAATTGATTTTATAGGTTAGGGATTTAGTTTTAAAAATCGTTTTTATAAACTGATTCTATAGGTTAGAGATTTAGTTTTAAAAATCATTTTTGTTAGTTTTTAATTTTACCTTAGATTTAAGCACTCTTATAAAACTTTAGTTCATTAAAATAATTGATCATATATATATTTATCCAACTATAAATTAATTAATTAATTAATTATTATTGATTTATTATTCCATCTTGAAAATTATGATTTTTGTCTAATGTGGTTACAATTCATTTTCTTAGTTTGACAAATTAGTTTTTTTTAGTATTGGTTTGGGCAATTTTTGTTAATAATGGAAAAGTTAGGATTTTTTAGAGTTTAGATAATTTGTGATGATAGTTAAAAATTTAGAATTTTGATTAGCATTATTTTTGTTCTCAACTAGGAAATTCATAATTTCATACGTTTTAGTTTTATTTTATCTTTTAGTTTAGATGTTATTAAAATTCAGTTTATTAGTTCAATTGATTCCATGCCACTCTTTTCATATCTAAAGGTTGTTAAATTTAATTCATGATTCATCTTTCTAGTTTATTAGTTTTAGAATTTAAGTCGGTTAATTTATTTCATTCCGCGTTGATATATTCATGTTTTAAAATAAATAAAGAAAAAAAATTATTTTACTCTTGATTGATCCTGTTTTAGTTGATATTTTTTAGAGTTTTAATTAATTCGATTGGTTTCATATTGATTAGTTTAGGTTAAGATTTTTTTTTTTTTTTAATTCCATTTTTATATTAATTTTATGCTTTCAAATTGTAGGCTATTAGTTTAATCTATCTCCATGTTGTCATTTTGTGTTTAAGAATAGTTCATTTTAGTTTTGATTAATTTTATTTATTTTATGTGTTTTTTATTATTATTATTATTATTATTATTATTTTTCATTATTCATTTGTTTAGTTAGTCAATTAAATTTATGACTCCAAATCGTCAATATTAGTTGATACGTATCGTTTGTACTATCTTAAAGGTCACATAATATTTAGTGCTTGATTAAGTTTATCTTAAGATTAAATGTTGTTAAAGTTTTAGTGCTTGTAAGATCTAAGGTTTTGGTTTATCACTTTGGTCATCCTTTGTCAAAATCAATTTTTAGAGGCTATCGGAAGATAGTGAAGATTGGCCTCCATTCCCACCACTTCAATTTTATCGGTTGTCAAAAATTCTACTTTGTGATTTGTTCTTTTTTCTTTTGCTTGGTATTTTGATTCATACATTTTATTGTTTTCAAATTAACTTCTTTTATCTTTAAAACATAACAATATTCTCAAAATCTCTTTTCCTTAAAAATCCATTTCAAAAATTCATTTAGAGTTTCTTAGAGTCAAAAGATCCCCTTAAAAATCCATTTCAAAAATTCATTTAGAGTTCTTAGAATCAAAATCTCATTTTTTAAAATAATGTGCAACCATGTTTTGATCGGTTCACATCTTTCAAATAAAATTACAGTTTTAAACAGAACACGAATCAAAGCTTGTGGTCTCAAATAAATGGGATAATTCTAGGCTAAATTCGTGTATATCAATTGGGGAATTGGTGAAACCCCTACATAAGAAAATCTTTTCAAAAATTATTTTTGTTGCCACTTTTGTCACTTATTGAAATTATGTCTATCTTTTTTTTAGGAATTGTATATAAGATGAGTGTGATAATTAGTGTTTTCATATATTTTGATAATTTTTGCTATGCCAATTAGATAACGAGCATGCTAGGATTTCTATATTTTATTATTTATTATCTAACCCTTCATGTCTTATGGAAGCGCATTGTAAGTTATCTATGTTACCCAGGTACGTCCCTTATCACCTACTTTCTAAATTTTTGTAAACAATCATGTCACTGTGAAATATGCATATGTTTGATAATCCTTAGGTGCTTAGATGTATGCTAGATTCGCTATGATTAAATACATGTTGTGTGCTGTACTTCTATACTAACTTTGATGTCTTGTGATAGCACTTAAGAAGCAGTCCAGGTACGTACCCTAAATCTTCTTCATGATTGTGATTGGTTTTCCTGCTAAGCATGCTATTTTTCAAAATCACCTAGCCTACTTAGGTATCCATAACTAACCGATTAATTGCCACATTTCCCTCAACTTAGTCAGTAGAGACCTTTTTAGGGCTTAGAGGGGTGCTACCTCCTAGAGGTACCTTCCCAATAAGTAACCTGATCCCCGGACCTAGACTCGGGTTTTTTTTCAAAGACATGCCTTTTTTCCAAAAATTATGGAGTCACATTTTAGGGTTTTTCTTTCTTGTTTTATTTTCCCTTTAAAATAAAAATAAAATAAGTGGCGACTCCAACTTTTCCAAAAATTATTTTTCACAAATAAAAAAGCGAGTCTCGCCGATCGAGTGGGGACGCACGTGAAAAATGCGGGTCCACACCCACTTATTATGTGATCAACTGACATACTCTAACTTCAAGGAACATATGTCAAATTCCACTAAAGAAATTACTATGGTCACAGATTTCATGATCACATATCCTTTGGATCACCTAAGGGGATGCACTGTCTCAATCCCATGAGATATTATGGTGCCTATATTGAGAATACCTATTGTTACTAGCCTCCATCAACAGTGACTCAATCCATAGGAATACATGACAACTTTAAGGTCTCACCCAAAAGATAAAGCCTCTAGTTGATTTTGGCACAGGCTCAATATCCTCTCAAGGTGGAGAGTCTATGCAATATTGTAGCTTGGTGATTCATGAAAATTGATAGCCTTGTGTCATGATTCACGATAGGTTCTATCCAATATGCATCACATACACTAGTGCACTCACCATGGGAAACCCATCTCGATTGCCAAGACAAGTCATCCCTTTAATTAGGAGGTGGTGCACTACAGTCTCTACTGGATTGCCCAAATTCATAAACCAACTATGGACAACTAATCTATTTACAAGGAACCCATGACTTATATCTTCTTTGCAACTCCTAATGCACCCAAGTCATGTACAATGTAAGAGACATGGACTGAATGCTCAAATCAATGTTAATACACCAAACGAATAGCAAGGGGATGGTTAAGTCTAACTTTGTTACATCATGTCTTGATTTTAGGGGCTCAATCCTAACAAATTTCCACTAACCTAAAAAACATATTGGGCATCGCATAAAAAATTCTGCTCCATGTCTCATCACCTCTCTATACTATCTCACAATAAGGTAACACTTCCTCTTTATGTCTTTCCTCTTCTAGTGGTACTTCAGTTCTTTAGACCATGCCATCATCCCACTGTTATCACATAATAGGATCTTAGACAATATAGCCAAGGGACCTATAAGCCAAAAGGCTTTCACTGTTGCTATAGAAACAACAAAAAACCACTTAGAGTATGCACATACCCAGAGGTAAACCTGCGAGAGTCCTTATCAGACTCAAGTCCAATTTCCCAATACAAAAGGGTTACCAATTCATCTCAAAGACTCACAAACATTTGATCCCTTGTTCTCCAAAGATACTAGAGTATATGTTTGACATCTGTGCAAAGCTCTAATCAAGAAATGGATTAATATACACTCATTATTCCTATAACAAAGCAAATATCTGGTCTAGCACATAGCATTACATACTTAAGGTTATCCATTGCAAAGGCATCGAATACCACCTTAATGAGATCTTTCTCCATAGATGTCTAAGGACATTGATCTTAAGAAAGACAACTCCAAATCCAAAGAGTAACAAACCTTCTTGATGTTTTTCATCATGTGTTTGACCAAACGCTCATCTATGTAGGTGACATGGCACAATTTTCTATTCTTGCAGACCTAAAGGACCTTAACCTCAAGAATATATTGTGTCTTCCTTTAGATTTTCATTTAGAATTAAGCAGACTACCAAATCCTGATTGATGAAAGTATACTTACATCATATCCAATGAGTACATTGTCATATACCTATAAGATCTTAGAGCATCAACACTCTTCCTTGTACCTTCTTGTACACACAAGGTCCTTTGCTATGAAAATGTTCGGTTATTGTATCTTACAAAGGAGACATGTTGTAATAGATAGTAGTAATCTGATGGATTTGAGTATGACCATTGTTGAAAAGGTTTTCCATAGTTAAAACAAAGTTTCAAACTATAACCTTTTGCTACAATCTTAGCCACATAAAACTCAAGTTTTCCATATACTCTTGTGCTCCTCTTGTAGACCAATTGGGTTTTATCCCTTTAGGTGCTCCTACAGGAACCAAACTATGTTAGAATACAAAGATTATAACTACCTCTTCATAGCTCTTTGCCTTAAGTGAGTACAAACCCTGCTCATTGCTTCATCATAAGTTATGGGATATAAACCTCTCACTACGATGAGGCATTATTATACTAGAAATCATAGGAATCGTATTCCTTTAACCCTCTAGATCCATAGTATCCTATTCAATGTGGGACTATCTTCTAATATGTCCTACAATCTATATCACTTTTTGCCTTATTTCTTATCATATAGTTTTCATAAAAAATCTAACATTTGTGTCAACGAATATCTTCTGATGATCCTGACTATAATGGCAATAACCCAAAAATCCTCTTAGATATCTTATAAATTGATATACCTCTTAAGAAAAAGAGGTATTACACAATTTATAAAACATATCCCCAAAAGAATCCGAAAAAATGTGAGAAACCTATCCATGATCTCACTATGTCCATCCAAGTTTAATATCTTCTTTCCACCTCTCCATTTTTCAATAAAGACCTTGGTGCATATAACTGGGAAAAAATCTCATACTCTAATGAAAGTAGTTAAACTTCCTAGGCATATCACCTTGATTTAATCAAAATGACTTGGTATGTATACCCAATAGGTTATCTGATCCCACCTTAAATTCAATGAATGTATCTAAGGCATCAGATCTCATATGTACATATCCAAACCTAGAGTAATCATTACTAAAAGTGATGAAATACCCATACCCTCCCTATGCATGGACACTAAAATTTCCATGCATGTCAATATGCACAAACTTCAAACATTCCTTAGCTCTAGTCCTCAAGGTCATTTTACCATCTATACATGATTCACAAACTGAAAGATCTTCAGGAATCAAAGAGTCTAGACTTTATCAGTCTTTGGATCCTATTTAGATTAATATGACCTAGGTCTACAAACCAAATGTTTAATTAATGCTAGGTTTAATCCTGAGATTAGACTATTGTCATCACTTGGCAAAGTGATAATGGAATAGATATAAAATAAGAGGATATTACTTCCCACTAACCTACATAACTAATCTTGCATTTGAAGCTAAGGTAAGTATAATCCCATCATTTAACCTTCTAACTTATTGAATATCCTATAAGGACTCACAGACAATGGACTCGAAATATATCCACCATAAATAATGAAATCAACAATGAGAAAATGATGTATACTTTCTTTTTTCCTTTAGGGAAACTGGGCATTCCTTTTCTAATGTCTTAATAGGTCACAAAGGAAACACTTTCCCTTGAGCTTGCTCTCTAATTCCTTCTCTTAAACTTTCCTTATTTAGTATTATTCTCCTTCTTCTTGAGAGAAGAACCTGAAGAACCTTTAACTTCCATATGAACACCTTGTAATCTTTGAGAATTCCCTTAGCCATCCCGAAGGAAAATGGCAAGGTCTCTAAGATCATATGAATGCTAGTGTTCATAACAGTCTAAAGAGTAGCTTGTCAAAGTTGACCTACCCTTATCCCCAAATAACCATTGCAAACTAGAAAGAGAATATCAAAGTCTCTAGTAATAGACATGCGTTGCTATTGCAACACATTATCCAAAGATCCAAGTATTATACACTTGGTCTTCTGATCCATCTAATACCACCTTGATATACCACTCTTTCTTTTTACTAGGTTAGTTCACAAGGAAGAGCTAGCTTTACCTAAACTAGCTTTTATGCAATTAGTTACTATATCTATAATAAAATTTGTCCAATTGTTTAGTTGGGCTTAGCCTATTATGAGAAAGAGAGTGATAATAGAACCAACATGATATCTATAACAAAGAATACAACCAAATATATGACATAATTAAGCATTTATGGCAATTGGTAATTAATTTAGAAAAAATGTAACACTCTCAAATTACATGTCCTTTTGCAAGGTATCCTAGTATCATAAGAATCAAGCTTGCATGGGGCAAGTCATGACCTTATTACTAGTTAAAGACCTTCTCAAATTGATTTCATTCTCTTAACCATAAAGATATCTAAAGGCAACACCAACATAACTTTTATTTGGCCCATGGACTATGCAAGGGGGACCACATGGGGCGATCTACCACTTCATATCTAATGTTAAGTGTATAACCATTGTCCTTGAACTATCAATGTCACCAAGTAAAGAACCCCACTGTGGAGGTGGTCACTCCCACTATAGACAGATCTAGTCTCGTCCATGTGGAGAGTCCATATCTCTTTATTCTTAGGGCTGACCCACCATGAGGGTTGTGATGAACCCAAATCAAGATAGGCTCGACAATGGAGGTCGTGGGGTTGCCTAAGGTCCTCACCCACTTAGTCTCTTGATATAAATAAGAGCATTTTAAAATATTAATAATTACCTTGATGAATGAATTATCTTCTTTGAAAATTTTCAAAAATATTTATTTCCTAATTGGAAACCCAGTGTTACAAGAAAATGTCCATATGCAAAATTTAAAATTTCTATGAGTATTTTATCCAAAAAAGAACTTTGATAAAATGTCTACTCTCAAATTTTAAAATCAATTTCATAAAAAATTCTTCTTCGTCACACTCCAATTTTGTCTGGAAATATTTTCAAAGAAATTTATTTCCATCAAATTACTAAATGTCCTTTAGGAAATAACCTTTAATGATAAATTATTTCTAATGAAAATTTCCATTAGATATTTATTATCCAAATTGGAAACTTAGTATAATAAAGAAACCTCCAATTTATAAATTTTGAAAACTTGAGAGCACCTTATCCAATTAGGAAAGATTTAATTCTTCAAGGATTCTCAAAAAAAAAAATGATAAATAAATAAAAATTTAAATCCTTAAGAATAAATTTAGAACGAAACTTTAACTCTCATACTCAAAATTCCTCATAAATTTAATTTCCTTATTCCTACACCTTTCCAATTAATAAATATTCTTAAATATGGAATCTATTTTCATAATAATCAATTTCATGAAAATTCCAAAAAATAAAATTTTTAGTAATTCCCTTAATGATAAATTATCCATCTTGAAAATTTTAAAAACAAATATTTACTCTCCAAATTAAGGATTAGTGTAATAAGAAAGTTTCCAAAACTTAAAAAATAAAACTAGAGAGCACTTTATCCAAAAGGAAAACTTTTATTCTATAAGAATTCTTATTAAAATAATTTTAGAGAAAATAATTTAGAATCCTTTAGAATAATTTAGAAAATAAAACTTTGCTCTCTAATTTATTTTCACAAGTTTTATTTTCTTAATCTACACTATTCCAAAATTAAGTAAATAATATGCTTTGAAATCTAATTTTCAAGAAATTTATATCCACTAAAATTACTAAGAGTTTTATACATTTTTCATAAGAAGCTTTCAATAATTTTTGGTGACCTTCTTAAAATAAATTATCTATCATGAGAATTTCCAAAAACTTTTTTATACAAGTATTCACTAAGTTGGGAATACTTGTGCTTATAAGGAATATCCAATTTTATAAAGATTTAAAATAAAAGAATCTTCCCTTAATATTGAAACTCAAGTCCTTGAAGATCTCAAGATTAGAAATTTTGAAGAAAAAAAAATGGATCTTCTAAGGATTTTTAGAAAAGGAAACTAGATTCTCTCACTTTTTTTTTTTTTTTTTTTTTTAAAAAAAATCTTTCCATATAAAAATTCCTTAATAGTAGTATCATTCCAATTTTGAATAAAACTTTAATTTGGAAATAACTTTCTCATGAAAATTTGTTTTCCCTAAGAAAATCCAAAATTAGTAACTTTGAAAGCACTTCTCAACACATGCAATATAACAATATGCAAAAAAAAAAAAAAAAAAAAAATTCCAAAAGAGATCCCATGGCCAAAGAATATTTTTCACAACATTCCAATTGTGAACAAAAGTCATTTGTCTTCAACTTGACACAATATCTGGCATCAAAACTTGCCAAAAGAGGCTCTTGTATAGCTGCTACAATTCAGCAACTTCTAAGCCCAACAAGTGGCCCAAAAAAAATGAGCCCAAACAAACAAAAAGAATTGGACCCCGTATGCGATCCCATAACAACATACCCTCTATGCAGCTTTGCTTCAAATGACTATATCTCCCTCATTTCAACTCCAAATTGCAAACCATTTGTGGCGTTGGATTCTTGACTTCTTATAATTCAAAACCATATGAAGATTGCCCTAAGAAACTCATAGGAGATAGCCCCAATTTTAAGTCAAAGATAACATTGTTGTGCAGCCATGGAGCTATAATAAATAAATAAATAAATAAACTTTCTCCTTGTTCCCTTTTTCTTTTATTATTCAATCAAAGGAAGGATTAAACCTTTCTTCCACAGGCATTAAAATCCTTCAATCTTCATAGATGATACTCCAATAAAGATCCAATCTTCATTGACATCATTGAGGAAATCTTCTCTTGTAGCCCTCTATAGATAATAAAAAATAGGACTTTACATCATAAAATAAATCCTATGGTCCTATCATAGAGCTTACAACCCAATCTATGAAGCTTTACAAAGAAAAAGAAAACATATGCTCCTTTAATGGACCTTACAACCAAATCTATGAAGAAACAAAGAAACAAATTATCCCATTCATTCATCACAGTAAATAATAAAAAGGAACATACATGTGTCCTTTGACCATGGGATAATATCAGGCTACAAAAAAAGATGTTAGCATACCCTAAATAAAGATCTAAGCATGCTTATAATTTGGCTCTAATACCAATTGTTAGCATCTTAGATCTAAGCATCGGAAGCAATGCCGATTTTATAAAATAAAAAAATAAAAATTGATGTTTAGGGTTAAAGTACTCACCTTTAGGTTTGGATGTTCCCAAACATTAAATTCCAAGTGTTGAAGTTGTTGAAAGTCTCATAAACCCACGATCTTCCGCCTGATGACTCAACCTTATTCTTGGCACACTTCCGATGGGAGGAAAGGAGGGTGGAGGTTATGACTCTCTATCTCTCTGGATGGTGGAAGACAAAAGTTATAGAAACCCTAACCCCTAAGGGTATTTATAGGGATCCTAACTAAGCTTAAGTGACTTGAGCCATATAGGCTTAGGTTACTTAATCTAGCCAAAAATGAGTCCTAATTGATTAATTAACCCAATAGTGTCTACTAACTAATCAATTAGCCCAATTTAGAGACCTTGTTCACTTACCCCTGTACAATCTTGCATAATTACCAAAAAGCCCTTATACACAAAAGTGAACCTAAAGTCAATCTAACCCTCATAATCTATTTCAACAAGATATATGAGCTCAAAGCAGGAACCACTAAGACCCATAGGAGTACTAGCTCCCTCATAATCCAATTCTGAAGTGGATTCAACATCCTATTACAAAGAATCAACTAAAGTCAAGTACCTTATGTAAATAACAACAAGACACTAAGTGCTCGGGTTCATGACCTACGACTGCATGCAGACTCCCTATGAACCGGTGTCCATAATCTAACAAGGTAGTGATATCACCAATCAAGATTACCTCTCAAATCCTAAGAGTTACAAATCCTACTTATTATGTGATCAACTAACATACTCTAGTTCCAAGGAGCATATATCAAATTCCACTAAAGGAATTACCATGGCCATAGATTTCATGATCACATGTCTTTTGGATAAACCCAAGGGGACACACTGTTTCAATCCTATGAGATATCATAGGACCTATATTGAGAATACCTATTGTCATCAACCTCCATCAAGAGTGACTCAATCCATAGGAATATATGACCACTTTAAGGTCTCACACAAAGGCCAAAGCCTCCTGTTGATTTTGGTACAGGCTCAATATCCTCTCAATGAGAGTCTATGCAATATAATAGCTTGGTGAATCATGATAATCGATAGTCTTACGTCATCATTCATCGTAGGTCTTGTCTAGTGTGCATCACATATACTAGTGCACTCAGTATGGGAAACTAATCCCGATGGCCAAGACAAGTCATCCCTCTAATTAGGAGGAGGTGCACTAAAGTCTTTACTGGATTGCCCAAATCCATGAACGAACTATGGACAATTTATCTACTTACAAGGAAACCATAACTTGTATCTTCTGTGCAACCCCGAATGCACCCAAGTCATGTTTAATGTAAGAGACATGGGTCAAATGCTCAAATCAATGACAATACACCAAAAGGGTAGCAAGGGGATGGTTAAGTCTAATTTTGTTACATCATGTCTTGCTT
The DNA here is from genome assembly GCF_004353265.1 of Vitis riparia. Taxonomy (NCBI): domain Eukaryota; kingdom Viridiplantae; phylum Streptophyta; class Magnoliopsida; order Vitales; family Vitaceae; genus Vitis; species Vitis riparia. The sequence continues at coordinate 13,577,409 of NC_048433.1, read as the reverse complement.
TTAAGGGCTCAATCCCAACAAATTGCTTCACACTTCTCCAACTAAGAGCCCTACCACCTAGAGTGAACACAAAAATGGAGGTTGACTTGTGAGAGTCTCTATCAAACTAAAAGTCTAAATCCATATACCCAAGGGGTAACAACTTATTGCAATACACTAGCATATAATCCCTCATTCTTTGAAGATACTTGAGTATATGCTTGAACATCATCCAATGCTTCATGCCTAGATTAAACGGATATCTACTCACCATACCTACAACAATGCAAATATCCAAACTAGTATATAGCATCACATAGATTAGGCTACCCACTGTTGAATCATAAAGTATTATCTTCATGCGATCTTTCTCCTCAGTGGTTGTTGGACACTAATCTTGAGAAAAAGGCACTCCATGCCTAAAGGGTAGCAAACCCTTCTTGTATTGGGTTGTAATAGTACTTGTATTGAACTCTCGTTTCAATACTAAGTGATACGACGATGTTGTTATCAAATGGTATCAAGTGTTATTGAATGGTATTTAGATTGCAACCCAAACTCACTGGAAGGAATTATGCACCTATTCGACATGCGATTTTGCATTTGATATAGGGAAAATATGTTAATTATGGTATTAGGTTGTATCAACATGTATCGAATAAAATTTTTATAACAAACTAAACTCTTTAGAAGTTTTCAAGCATTCAATTGACAGGCAAGTGCAATTTGACAAGGTAAGATACCTTAGATTGTGTATTGACACGTATCGACCTATATCATAATGGTTATTTTGATATTAGAGGTTGAATTAGAGAAAGAAAAAAATCATCGAGTTAGTTTCCAATTTGTAATATGGTATCGAAATTGTATCAAAATTTCGAGAAAAACATTTAATAATTGTATCAAAATTGATGTTTTAGTTACTTAGATTCTCAATAGGATTAGTTTTAGTTATGTGACAAGTTATGAATATGTGCAAGCAAGATGTCTTTTCCTATAATTAGTTTTCTCGACTTCAAAATATGGCTTTCACTTGTGAAGATTGTGCTATGGATAGTTAAACTTCAGTTGATATCTAGAGAATCGCTCATATGCAACCAAGGATGGAGAAAAGTGCATTTCTCAGTAATGAGTTCAACTTTCTTTTCTAGATATGAGATTCCATTACCTTGAGGTAGCATTCTTTTGATTTTTATTGTAAAAATACTTGATTAATACATCAAATGCCCTTGATCAAGTTAATCTAATGTTTTTCTGTAGATCATGTATGTCTAATTCTAGGAGTAAAATAGGAATAAATTAGTGCATAGTTGAATGAGAATCTAAGTTCTAAAAAGAGATTTTAAGCACAAAACAGGAAATCCTATTCCGATCTATGTGAATCTATGTATGAATTGATTTTTCCAGATATTGATCTTTATCATTAATGCTCATTTCTCAAACTGAAATTCTTCATTTTCCTATCCAAATTTCATCAGTTTCATTTTCATAATGAGTATTTCTAATCTAAGATTTCATTGACTAATGCAAGAATGTTGGTCTTCATAAGTAATTCCTATGGAGATTATTCAACCGCTATACTAGCTATTAGATCCTTTTAATTTTTAAAAAGGAAATTATTTTGATTTTAGATTTAACAATATAAATGATGAAATTTTGGTTGACCCCATATATATTATTTTTAACTTAGCTCTGGATTGCAATGCATTGAACAAGAAAAAAACACAAGATGCTTATGAGGGGGACTGTAATGACTATATTGTAGTTAAAAAGGGAATTTATTCGATTGCGTCGGTTATTTCTTGTGAATTTATATTACGTTTTAATAAATTTGTACATTTTTTATTAATGAGGGTTCATCTACTAAGTGCATGTGTTACGTTCATGAACATTATAACAATGATCAAGATAGTCAACTCTTCATATTCGATGTGTTATGATGAAGGTGAGCCTGAACTGTGGGGTTACATGGCTAATGGTAGTCCTTGGTCATTAATGTGATTAATGGCTAGTGTAGGCTATGGACGATCGCAGCAATTCATTTTATTTACTACAATATATAGCTATCAATATTTAAAAACATCTAAAAATTAAAACAATCCATCTATTAATCACTACATTTCGTATTATTATTAGTGATGAGGTGACATCATGTTTTAGCATGTTGGGGTGAATGGAAATTGTGGAGCCATCATTGCAGTTAGGTATGGAGTTTTTTTTCTTTCTTCCTTCTATTATTCTAGACTCCGTACTATGGGGTCCCAAGCAATACGCTCAAGGGGGAATTGCTTTAAGCCCATTCATATTTCATATAATTATATAGTTGAGGGCGTCGTTAATTTGCTCATCCTCCTGGCGAGCAGCCCAACTTCAACAAAAGGGTTTTATTCCTTAAGATATCCAAAATCTCTCGTTATTAGTCGTCTTCGCCTTCAATAGGTGCACCATCCTCCCTTCATCAATGATATCACTCTAGCTTTCCTTCTGTATTGGCTGAAATTGTCACCATTACTATATATTATTAGGTATTTCTGGTACTTTAGGAGTAAAATTTCAAACATGCATGGTAATGATTCGATCTGTACAAAGACCAGACCAGTCCTTGTACCCCGATTTGATTACAGAAGATTATCTTCTTCAGAAACTACACATGCAAGACAGTGGATCAAATGCTTTGTGAAGCTTGGTCGTCGTCTTACCTTGTTTCTTCTAAATTAAAATTTGAAATTTATATCTGCCTTAATAAATCAAATATATGTGGATCATATCCGATTTTCCAAGAACCAAATCCCTCTCGATTTTGATTCAATTCTTTTCTGCCTTGGGTTTCTTTGTGTTGGAAATATGAGAGCCCATGCACCTTGAAGTGGAGACTAAAATTTCATAGCATTTTAAAGTAAACAAAAAATCATTCCATATAGAGCCATTGTCATTGAGAACCAATTACACTTTTATTAACTAACACACTTGTAAAGCATGAGTACAAAAGTAACAATAAGTGAATGCAATACTAAAGCTTAGCCTGTATGGAGGAATACAAACCTATTCTCTCAAGTCTCCTCCCCATCTATAGATAAGTATGTAAATAGTTATAGTAGCCATCGAGAAGAAACTTGGTTAGGCGGGGCATCAGGCTTTGGCATCATCAGCAGGGGGAGTCGCCACTGGGACAGGGTAGTAATACTTGATGTATAATGTGAGAGCTAAGTAGCCGGCGACATGTCCAAGGAGTACTGTGATTATGACTCCGACATTGAAGGTAACGACACAGAGGAGAACTAAGTAGGCGATCAAAGTACGGAGGCCATGTAGGGCGGCGTGATTGATGAGGCTCTTAGGAACAATCTTCGGGGTGCTCATGGGAGTCATTGCATACATCTGGGCTACCATGGATAGCATGAACACAAGAAGTAGAGCCAAGTAGAAGTGGAAGTGGCCGTGACCTAAAGGCCATCCGCTGAACAGGATCTCCACATCCGCCCCAAACCAGAACCCTGAGTGCTCCGCCATTCTTCTTGAGCAATGAAAGAGACAAAAGAGTAATTGGGCGGGTGCAGGCTGCAAGTGAGAAGGCAGATGATGCACTTGATGAGGTACTAAGGTTAATGCTATCCATATATATACACACATACATGAAAGAGAGAGCTTAAGAGCTGGCTCGATTTCCAAATGACAACCAGAGTTGGCCTTGGCACGCGGGGCGGGCTCACATAAGCTGACAAAACTTAATCAGTACTGTTACCAAATCGAAGAATTAAAAAATGGAGATGCAACCACCAAATATAATTCATGGAAACTTTTCAAAATTTTCTTATATAAATAAAAAGAATATGTCCAAATCATACCTAACATTTCCTCCGCATTCAAATTTTTTCAAAAAGGAAAATCACTTTCCATGCATAACAAAACTCTTTTAGGTAAAAGCAGTTATCAACAATTCATATTAATTTTTTTTTTCAAAGCATCATATGATTTAATCATTTTAATTTCGAAGTTAGGTATATAGGAAATGGAATAATTCCTACTGTTCTTATCAAAGATATATTCCAAATGATCATTACTGCACATTTGGGCATTATATTTTCTAATTGTAAATTTGGTTTCTTGAATACCTAAAGTATATGGAGATCATTTAGTAGCCATATTTGTTGCATGGGCTTGGAATATTTTGATTATACAAATGACTCATTTTATGGTGCAACAGCATCAGAGTTGTAATTCGATCTTGCTTCCACTTCCATATCTCATGCGTGCACTACATTCTTGATTACCCAAACTTCCATGGTCTTAATTCCCTAGCTTCAATGTGTCAGTTGCAAGCCTAAAATCCAGTGACTCTAGTGTCAAATCCACGGGGAAAACCAAGGGCTAAAGGCGGATTGAAAAGGATATGAATGAGGTTTGAACGCGGTATGTGAACCAAAAAAATGTAAGAAAAAATGTCGTGAAATTTGGGTCATATATGGCCCATATACTGATAATTTCATTCAAAATTTTGGAACTTTATGAAATGGACCATCACAGCCCAGCTCACAAAACCCACTCGAGCCCAGCCCGCTACGCAAACACGTGAGGTTACACAAGCTGAGTGTTATGGCTGGCCGATGTGGGACCATCTTTGAAAAAAAATTAATTAAATCTAAGTGCAAGAGGACTAGGATTAACCCATGATACATAAGAGGATGGGGGCATTCTACTCAACCAACATTGCTAATGATTATTAAGTAGCAGATAGTATAGTACATATATTTATATTATAATAAGATTCTCTCTCTCTCTCTCTCTCTCTCTCTCTCTCTCTCTCTCTCTCTCTCTCTATATATATATATATATATATATATATATATAATATTCTTAAATATAAATATCTTATACTTATGAATTAATTAAAAAAAATTATTATAAATTAATTAATTTTAATTATCGTGTGTTTTGTACAATAATTAAATATAAATTTATAAATAAAATTGTCAACATTTTAAAATAAAAATACTCATACTTTATAATAAAAAATACTTATTCATATATTATAATTTCTTTTATATCACTTAATACATCCAAAGTAGATAGGTCTATGTAAAATCTATCTTTTAATCCTAAATATTATGGTTGAATGTCACAAATTACTTCTTATATCATTTGTTAGAATTTTCTAAATATTTTCAACTCTTCATCAATTTCCATCTCACAAATATTTTGTATATAAATATTCATTGATATTTTTTGATATATCTATAAAATTGAGTTACCAATATATCTATAAAAACCAATGTTTTCATCCTTGGATAGGAGTTATTAAACAATGGGAAATAGACCAAATAAGGGATCTAAAGGAAGGAGATTAGCAAGGGAAGAAGTGACATTGATGGTCACTGTTAGGGGTCAATGTGTGACTATTTGAACTTGAAAGCTAGGATACCATGGCCATTTCACATATAATACCCAAAGACTTGACATGAAAGCAACTCAATAAGATGAAAGAATCAGCAACATGCTAATCACAAAACCTATCTCAAGTAGAAATTATGCTAACTAAAAAGTTTTAACTACAAATTTGTCTTTTCAAACAAAATCCATAAATCAAATTATAAGCAATCTCCCAAAAAGTAGTAGCAAAATAAACAATTAACTAGTTTCAAAGTTAAAGAGATAAAGGAACTTCTTGAGCCCTTCTTACCCATATTACTCATCCTAGAATCAAGTGTACCTAAAAATATTTAATCAAAGGAGTAAGCTTTAAAGCCTAATAAAGGGTATATATTAAGTACATTTATTTTTCAAAAAGAAATAGGAAATGTTTATAACATCCATCCAATCATACTAAATAAACTTATAATATAAGTACTATTTTCAAAATAGTCTTAATTTGATTTTTTTTTTTTATATATAAATGTGCATATATTCAAATTTTTCTAGTTATTAACAAAAATGCTTATCATAGTGGGACTTACAAAAGTAGTTAACATTAGGTGTTCCTTACGTACATATTGGTGGGAAAAATTAAGGCCAATCTAATATCATAGGTCAATAACTACCTTATTGATTAGGTTTTTAGATCATCACTACTTCCACCAAATGTAATAAAGGACAATATCTTTTCTTTCATTGATTATGGTCAATTAATCGGAATATTGCATATATAAGGCAAAAAATAGTCAAGTAAAAAATATTTCCCAATTTCAATTCATCAAACTTATCTGAACATTTTTTTAAAAATTTACAAAAATAAAAAATAAAAATTACTTGATCTTTTATAACAAAATAAAAAATAAACATTTTCATATAATCCTCTTAGTTGAGTTTGATAATCATAAAAGAATGAAGTTGCAAATATTTCCTATGAATTACATGAGAGATTTAAAGAAATCCTTTAGACTAAATTTTTAATAATTATTGTACTTTAAGTATACATTTATTTATTATGCAGCCCTATACCAAAATTTGGTAAATTAATTCATCTAGGGAAATATCCAATTTTCATTAGTTAGGTTGATTTGAATTTGTTTTCCTAAAGAATTACTCAAATTTCTTTTCTAAGGAATTCTAACCTAATGTTTTCTTACATTAAACCATCCAAAATTTATTAAATTTTTATTGAGATTAATTCTTCCATACAATGGGAAATATTTAATTTTCATAACTTAGGTTGATTTGAATCTGTTTTCCTAAATAATTACCTAAATTTCTTTCCTAAGGAATTCTAGCCTCATGTTTTTTAGATTAAACCATCCAAAATTTAATAAAAAATTTATTGAGAATAATTCTTCTATACAACAAAGGTGCAATCTCCAAAAATGAAAACTTACTATGCACAAAAATTATACAGATGTCCATGCAAAATTTTCCTGCTCAAAACCACACATCTAGAAACAACTGATCTTTAAAGATACCTACTACTCCCAAACAATATCATATTAATTTCCAATTCTAGAACACACTACAAAAACTCTCATAACCGATTGTACTATTTCAATATTTTCCCACATTAGTCTTATAGTCTTCACGTACAATGTCTAATGGATTCATCCACAACAACAAAACATCCATGAGCATGGGACTTGATCTCAACATTACAATCTTTTTTTGTACTTTCTAAAAATAAAAATTTTGTATTTATCTAGGAAATACCTTCAAAGAAATTTATTTCTATCAAATTACTAAACATTTTGGTAATAACATTTTAATGATAAGCTATCTCTAATGAAAATTTCTATAATATTTATTTTTCAAATTGGAAACTCTAGTGTAATAAGAAAATTAGCAATTTATGAGATTTTGAAAATTGTGAGAGCACTTTATCCATTAAAGGAACTTTTGCTTCTCATATTAAAAAAAAAAAAAAAAAACTTCATAACATTTACTTTCCTTACTCCTTACACATTTCCAACTTGACAAATACTCTCATGAAAACTTTATAATAATTTATTTTATTAAATACTACCAAAAACATAATCTTTAATAATTCCTTAATGGATGAAATATTCTCTATGAAAAACTTCCAAAAATGTTTATTTCCTTAAAAAGAGTTAAGCAATCCATTTTGGAAAATATTTTCAAAATATTTGTATCTCCATTAAATTACTACAACTTCCAGAAATATTTTGATAACCCTTCTTATTATAATTCTCCATCATGAGATTTTTAAATTCATTATTTACTTTTAAAATAGGACTCCTACGCTAAAAGAATTCCTCTCTTAATCCTTATTATTAAACTATTCATATCAAAACTAGGTGGTTTCCTCCTCTCAAGGGGGGAGAGCATGGAGGACCATCATTGGTGTAGTTCTCCTTCTTTAAAGGGTGAGGGCCTAGAGAACCATGTATACCAAAACCAAAAGGATAATATCAAAAGAAATATCATTTTTATTAGCAATAACCAATTTCAATAAATAATCTAGAAAAAATATTCTCATGAAAATTTACTAAGAATACCAAAACATTTTTCTTAAGGCCACATATGCAATTAATAAAAAAAACATATAATAAAAACAAGAAAATAAATAAACAAATATTTCCCCATGGCCTTTAGGGATCCTATTGCATAATAGGAAATAAATTTGAACAAAATCTAAATTAATCACCAATATTACTAATTATTCCTACAACAAAAAATAAGGTTAGAAATCAAATAAACCAAACCCTAAATATTCCTATTACTACCCATAAGTTGTCATTTACGTAAGGGCATGTGAAACAACTTGGGGGTGCTAAAAGGAGCACTTGAACCGCTCGAGCACTCGAATTGCTTGAGTACTAATCCAACCACACAAGCACTAATCTAAGCACTCAAGCGGTATAACTTGCAATTGCACACCTGAGATCGTTTCCATTATCTTTTTCAACCACTTTTTCAATGGAAAAAATACTTTTTTTAAACAATGTTTTGCACCATGGATGTCCTTGAATTATTAGAACCTTTGATTTCCTTTGAATCACCATAGATAGATAAAAATTCGATTTTAATAATGTAAAAACCCTATGCTCTGCCGAAATGGAGCTTATAGTCCATCTATGAACACAAAAACTAATTTTTACATAGAAACATAAAAATCCAATGCTCCTAACCATGAAGCTTACAACCTAATCTAGAGAAAGGAAATGTTTAATCATTTATCACAAATATAAAAAACATATTTACATCCATATATATTCATTCATCCCTTTGGGCTATGTGATGAATAAACATACCCTGCAACAAAGTGAGAAGACCCTAGAACAAATCTAGCATGCAAAATCCTAACCTAGGGCTTTGGAACCAATTGCTTGGAATTTCATAATGCTCCATTCCCTAGCCCTAGATCTTGTACGGTGCATGCATCTATCCTAGGCTTTTCTAGATCTATTGCAATGAAAACATATGGTATCAAAAACCTAAATGAATATAGATTTAAACAAGAAAAACACAAACCTACAATCTAGATGTTCCCTAATTGAATGTTATCCAAAGAAGATGTCATAGGCATCATAAACCTCATCTACCCAATAATCTTCTACTCAATCTCTCCTTTTGTGGGTTTTGGAATGAGAGAAGGATGTGCTTCTCTCTTTATCTAAAGGGTGGTTAGGGTCTTTCTCTTTGGAAATTCAAAAAACTAAACTAGAAGACTGAAGCCCTAACCCCTAAAGGGGTTTACTTAACCCTCCCTATAGGCTTAAGTGACTTGAGCCCAAATTGTGTTTGGGTCTCTTAATCTAGCCCACTTAGGTCCTAATTAATTAATTAACCTTATTGGGCTCTTATTAATTAATTAGCCCATTCTATAAAGACAATTTAGAAAATCTATTGTAACCTTTCATTTTTATCAAAACACCATTTTGCACGCATACAATTATATACCTAAAATACCCATAAAACATGTGCCAACATGAACTAGAAGCTTGAGCAAGACCCATTCGGACCCATAAGAAAATATTACCTCCCTCAAAATTTAGTTCTGAAGTTAACTCAACACCTCACTAAGGAGCGTTAACTACACTCCACTATCCTATTAAATTCCAATGAGACAAAAATCAGGTTCATGCATTTGGTACATGTTTAGACCTTTTGGGATTTTAAAATATAATGTAGACATCTTAGAATTCATTATTTATTTAATGATGTTCCAGTTTCACTTTTATCTATCCTTATTCCATGTATTATACTGTATGAGCATTCTTGTCTGCATTTTTTGCATTGTACATGACTTAAGTGCGTTAGGAGTTGCATAGAAGATCTAAGTCATGGGTTCCTTGCAAATAGATGACTTGTTCACCAGTGATTCATGGACCTAGGCAATCCATTAGAGGTTATAATGCACCACATCCTAATTGGAGGGATGGCTGGTCTTGGCTATCAAGATGGGTTTCCCATGGTGAGTGCACTAGTGTGTATGGTTACACATTAGACAAGACCTACGGTGAGTCATGAATTAAAACTATCAAGTAGTCATGACCTCACCAAACCGCTTCATTGTGTTGTCTCTCAACCTTAAGAGAATATTGAGTTTGTGCTAACGTTAGCAATGACTTTGGCCCATGTGTGAGATCATAAGTTGATCATATATTCCCTATGGATTGGGTCATTGTTGATGGAAACTAATACCGATAGGTATTCTCAATAGAGGCACCATGATATCTCTTGGGATTGAGACAATGTGTCCTCTTGGGTGATCCTAAGGAAGTGTGTTCATAGAAACTATGGTCATAGTAGTTCCTTAAGTGAAACTTGACATAAACTCTTTGAGAGTCAAGATATGTCAATTGAACACACAATAAGAGGATCTGTAACTCAAGGATGGTAGAGGCAGTCTTGAAAGGCTAATAGCTTTCACTTTGTTAGACTACGGACACCAATTAATGGGGAGACTGAACATAATAGATAGCAGGTCACGGACCCAAGCATTGGGTGTCTCGATGTTACTTACATAGGATACTAGAGTTCAGTTGATTCTCTATAGTGGGATGTTGAATCAACTTTAGAATTGGATTTTAAGGGAGTCAATATTCCTATGGGTCCCAATGGTCCCCGCTCTGAGCTCATGTACCTTGTTAGCATGGGTTATGAGGGTCGGATTGGCTATAGGTTCATTTTTGTGCATAAGGGTATTTTTGGTAATTACATAAAGTTGCATAAGGGTAAGTGAACAAGGTCTCTGGATTGGGCTAATTGATTAATCAGTAGGCCCTATTAGGATAATTAATCAATTAAGACCCGTTTTGGGCTAGATTAAGTGACCCAAGCCCATGTGGGCTCAAATTACTTAAGCCCACTTAGGAACCTTATAAATATCCCCTAAGGGTTAGGGTTTCCATAGCTTTTTCTTCTACCATCCAAAGAGATAGAGAATCATAGCCTCCACCCTTTTTTCCTCCCCATTAGAAGTGTGTTTTCGTTAGCACTTTTTGAATCCCTTTAAAGTATAAAGTTGTTAATTGTCCACTGTGCACAAGATTTAGAAAAAAACCAAGGATAGTTATGCATGTTCCTAACCTGATCTGGGCTTGGGAAACAGAAAGATCCGGGTTTTTCCCATCAAATTAAAAAATCTATTTTAGAATATTTCACCTTTCTGAGTTGTTTCAAGTGCTTTGAGTTTCCATTTCTTTTATGTTTGAGGTCAATTTGTTTAGTTTTTCACATTTTCATTTGTATAGTATTGTTTTACACCTCATTTTTAATATTCCTAGTGGTTTAGTTTTCTTTCGAATTTTTATCTGTTATTCTTGATTTTAGTGTCCTTTCATATTTCATTTCATTTCATTTATGGCTAATCGTTGATTACTACTCAAAAAGTGTTATTTCATAGCTTGTAATTAACTCTTTTAAACACTTTTGAGTAGTAGTTATTGCCTTTTAACCCAATTAACATGTTAAGGACCCTTGCAATCAATTCTAATCAAATTGTGTTAAGTTTTGGTGTTTTGATAGCTTTTTTTATCACCAAAGCAATCCGAGATTGAGGAGAGTTATTTGGAATCCATGGCAAAGCAATGGAAAGCTCAGAAACATGAAGAACCAAAGCTTTGAAGTCCTTTGCTATAAGCAAATCCGGAATGCAAGGAGAGAAGCAAAGAGGAGAAAAACAAAGAGGAAAACAGAGGACAGCAGCTGCAGTCTTCCTTTGCACTTTTGGAGCACTTCCCGAAGTCCATTTTCTACATGCTATATACCATTTCAAAGATCAGGAAGTCAAGAATCCAACGCTTCAAACTGTGTATGATTTGGAGCTGAAATGAGGAAGTTACAGCCTTTGGAAGACAACTGCATCAAGCTGAAGGAAGAATTTTGCTCGGCTGCGAAATCACCCTTTTGTTGCGAAATCATTTCGCAGTCATTTTGCACAGTGCTATGGAATTCCTCCTAAAGTTTCACGACAAGTTGGAAGGCAGCCACCGCAAGCTGAAAGACCATTTCACAGCGGTGCGAAATCAGCTGGTTGCTGCGAAGTAATTTCGCAGCCCTTTTTGTGCATCTGCGAAATCTCGCAGACCTCGTTTTCACCTGCGAAATGGTCCTTAGTGCTTCCCGATATTTGTGACCGACACTTTGAGATATTTTTCTTCAGATTTTTGTGTCTAAATTTCCATTTTCTCCTTGTATTCAACCACTCATGTAATTCCTTAGCTAGGAAGTCTCCAAGGAAGGGTAAATTACCTTCCTATATAAACTCTCTTGTAAACACTAAAAAAAAAAACCTCTTGGAGGAGCTTGTTCCAGGGTGACTCTCGGGGACCTTTTTCCAGGAGATCCATTATATAGATATATAATTATATAGAATATATAGAGCCTTGCTCTGTTTTTCCTTCTCTTTCATTTTCATTTTCTTACTAGCCAAACATTCTCTGAGATGTTTTCTCAGAGGATGAGAGGCTAGGCTCTTCGTATCTTGGAGTGAGGAAAGCCGGGTAAGTTTCCACATGCATAATTTGGAAGTTTTGTTGTTTTAGTTTTTAATGAAGAGAAAGTGTGACCCAGTAATGTTTTTTATCTTTTTAGTTAACTTAAAACGCCTTTAAATCACCTGGGCCAACACTTGGTAAGGCAAGTGATCTCCGTCCATGAAGATTCACTAGTTTACCCCTTGCGAGCCTCTGGGAGGTGACTTGAAGGTAGGATTTTCTAGAATAGCCAACACTTGGTAAGCTTTTGGACTCCAAGGAGACATCCATTAGTTATCTCTTGCGAGCTTTTGACGGGTAATCCAAGGTTAAAGATCACCTTGAATGGCAAGTGCTAGGTGAGAGGCACGAGCCATTGCAAGTTGCATCAGTGAAAGGGATTTAGTGTTTGAACCCATTAATGGGAAGCATCTGTACAACACCGATTGGAGAAGGAACTATATGTTAATTCTCTAATGCGAGGAAAAGAAACAAGTGACCGGAACTCCCTTTTTGTATGAGGAATCTGAGCCTAGTGATCTAAAACTCCAAGAAACACTTTTCTTTGTAAGTAAAATCAGTTATTATTTTTGGTTAGCTTAAAACCAATCTTTGTTCAAACGTCTTTATGTTTTCTTTTAAAGCTAACCTTGAAATGAAAAGACACCAATTCAGCTTTGAATTAATATCATTTGCAAAGTGAAAACCCATCCCAGTGAACGATCCTAGAGCCACTATGCTATAGTAGCTTTGTCTTTGCTACCCTAGTATATGGTGTAATAGGTTATAAATTTTGTTGATTACTCCCTCAATCAAGGAGCACCAGCTGGACACGAATCAGCTGAGACACCAATTAGGCACGAATCAAATGGCGCCGTTGCCGGGGATGGTGCCACTTTGCAGTGATATGATCTTTTGAGAACACTTGTGATCTTCATCACAAGTTTGGTGACTTTTCTTTTCCTTTTACTAACTCTTTTTATTTCTTTATTGTTCATATTTTAGTATACCTTTTATTTAGTTTTTAGTTTACCTTAATTTTCTTTCTTTGAATTGTTTTTCTTTTGTTTTCTTTTGTGTTCTCTGTTTTTAATTCACAAATTGCTAGTTGTGCATGCCATATTGAATACCATAGCAGAGGAAGCCATGAACTTCATGAGTTATGTGGCTAAAGTCTCAAGAGGATGGGATGAACCAAATGCTAGAGATATGGGAAGAATGACGTCTCAACCTAAAGCTAAGGGTGAGATGTATATTTTGAATGACGGCATGGACATGAGGACAAAGTTTGCAGCTATCGAAAGGAGATTGGAAGAGCTGGAAATGAACCAGATGCAAGAAGTGCAAGCCATCTCTCAGACACCATTGCAAGCTACTTGTGCCATTTGTCTATCTTATGAGCACTTGGGGGAAGAGTGTCCTACCATTCCAGCCGTGAGGGAAATGTTTGGTGATTATAACACCTACAATTCCAATTGGAGGGACCATCCAAATTTCTCTTGGAAATCACAGCCACCTCAGTATCAACAACCTGCTCAAGCACCACAGCAAGCCTCAAACCTTGAACAAGCTATGATGAATCTTAACAAGGTCATGGAAGACTTTGTTGAAGCTAAAAAAATCCATCAATGCTCAGCTCAGTCAAAGAATTGATAGTATAGAGAGTTCATTGAACAAAAAGAGGGATGAAGTGCAAAATGATCTATCTCAGAAGATAGATAATCTCCAAGATTCAATCTCAAGGTTTGCTAACCTCAACACAGTGCAAGAGAAAGAAAACTCTCCTTCTCAACCTTATCAAAATTCCATGAGTATCCATGAAATGGAGGCTAAGGAGGGAGAATCTTCACAAAAGAGGGAAGTCAAAGAAGTGATCACTCTGAGGAGTGGTAAAGAGGTTGATCTGCCCACATGCAAGCTAGAGCATAAGGTAGAGAGTGAAACAGAGAAAGAAAAGGGGGAAAAGTATAGAGAAAGATGACTATATACATGAAGAACCACAGAGGATAGTCATCAAGAAAGAATTGATGAAGAAACACATGCCTCCACCTTTTCTCCAAGCTTTGTATGGGAAAATCATACAAACCAAATCTCAAGTGAGGGATGCAAACTTCATATGGGATCCGGGCAAGCTAAGTCAGGATCAAAATTTTTTGATGGACTTAGTCTTTCTTAAGACTAACTAGTCCATAGCTTTTTGTTTTATTTATTACTTGTTTTAATTTTGATTTCAATGTTTTAATTTTGATTTCAATGCTTTAATTTTGATTTTAATACTTTAATTCTAATTTGTCTTGATGTAATATAGGTTTTTGGATGATCAAAATCAGGAGGAATTGCAAAGAAATTGAAAGGAAGTCTTTCAGAGCGCGAAAAGTGCAAAAACAGGGCAAAAACAGGGGTCTGCGAGATTTCGCAGCCTCTGCGAAATCGGCACTTTGCTGCGAAACCATTTCACAGCCTCAGGCCCCTCTCTACGAAAATTTTTGCAGCTGCGAAACCAATTTTGGCACACGAGTGCCACTTCGCAGCACAGGAACCCCCATTTCGCAGCTGCGAAACGGCTGCGAAGCTCCAAAACATGAAAATTCCCAATTTCGCAGCCAAAGCTCCATTTCGCAGGGTATTTCGAAGCTGCGAAGCCAACTTTTGGCACACGAGTGCCATTTCGCAGCATAGTGACCCTCATTTCGCAGCTTCGAAACTGCTGCAAAATCACAAAGCGTAAAAACTCCCAATTTCACAGCCAAAGCTCCATTTCGCAGGGTATTTCGCGGCTGCGAAACCACTTTTTGGCACACGAGTGCCATTTGGAAGCCCTGTACACTCATTTCGCAGCTGTGAAATGGCTGCAAAACCTCCACACCTTAAAATCCTTCAACGCGCACACCATGAACAGACATGTCACAGCCGCACCCCCATTTCGGCAACTATTGGACACATTTCGATCACTTTCCGAAGTTCATTTCTTGCATACCATATATCTTTTGAAATCTTGGGAATTCAGGAGTCCATAGCTTCAAACGGTGCTCGATTTGGATTTGAAACGGAAAAGTTATGGCTGTTTGAAGATGACTGTGCAAACCATGAGCGGAAATGTCGCACCTCCATTTCGCTACTGTTGGACACATTTTTGAAGCACTTCCTAGAGCTCAAATTATGCATACCATATCTTGTTTCAAAGCTTGGGAAGTCAGGAGTTCAGCGCTTCAAACGGTATGCAATTTGGAGGTGAAATGAAGAAGTTATGGCCATTTGAAGATGAGCGCGCAAAGTTGAGCGGGAATTTCGCAGTCGAGACGCCATTTGGAAGGGAGTTTCGCAGCTGCGAAACCACTTTTGGCATACGAGTGTCATTTTGCAGCATAGTGATCCTCATTTCGCAGCTGCGAGACAGCTGCGAAATCCCAAAGTGTAAAAATTTCCAATTTCACAGCCAAAGCTCCATTTCGCAGGGTATTTCAAAACCACTTTTTGGCACACGAGTGCCATTTGGAAGCCCCGTACACTCATTTCGCGGCTGCGAAATGGTCTGCAAAAATGCCACTTTGCTGTGAAATGATCTCCAAGCTTCGAAATGGCTGCGAAATCACCTCCAAGCGTCGAAATGACCTTCAAATTGCGAAATTGACTTGCAAAATGGAGGGAGGTTTGCAAAAACACCTTGCAAAGCCAAGGGAAGTTGCTAAAATGCCAACAGAGCCTCACGACCATGCATATGAAGAGGAGAGCCCCGCGCACCCTAAGATCACACACATGAAGCCTTTCACTCCATATCTGACCTCCTTAAAACCATCAGAGCCCATAGTTCCAGTTGAGGAGACTATGCCACCTAAGGAGACTACCAAAACAGAGGTCAAAGTGCTGATCCAACCCACTCAAGAGGCCACCACACGTGCATCAGCTCCACAGGACCCTACCATTTCTTGATCATCTCTTTATTTTTTGTATTTACTTATTATATTAGTATACATAATTCCATGTTATGATGTCTTATATTCTAGGATTGGATGTATTACTGATGATACATCATATATAGACATCATTTTTTGTTTAAACTTAGCATTTTTCTATTTCCTCTACTCACTAACTCTTTTGTTTTTTTTTAAACATGTGGTTTCTCCTATATGACTCAGACTCCATGTCACTCAGGAGGTACCACTTCCTCCCTATTTTTTAATCACTTTTGTCACATTGAGGACAATGTTCAGCTTGGTTAGGGGGAGAGTTGAGGAAGTAAGTATTGCTATTAATGCTAAGTTATTTTGGTAATTTAGTTGCTTTTTGTTTAATTTTTAAAATTTTTTTAGTTTTTTATTCTACTCTCCATGGTTATTAAGGAAAAATTTTCAAAATGAAAAGGGAGAAATTGAATTTTTGTCTTTTTACTTGACTTAGATTTTGTATTATGCTTATTAAAGTTGATGAATTGTTGAAACTTCTATTGAATTCAACCTCAATTCTTCCACTTTAAGCTATTCACACACTGTGCAGACTAGGTTCCGATTATAAGATGAAAAACTATTTCCCTCTTGACTTAGGAAAATTTAGACTTGGTACCTTTGACCTCATTTAATAGTGTTGGGACACCTTATAAAAGGCCAATGAGTCTTTGAAAAAAAAAAAAAAAAAAAAAAAAGAAAAATGTTTGCTTGCCTTGAAACCCGAGCAAGGTCTGAGGGGTATATGGTGAAAATCTTTAAAACCTGGTGCCCTAAGCCTTCAATGGTTGGGAGTCACCGACCTCAATGCTCATTACAAGGGTGGTTAGGTGGAGTTTAACATACTGTAGGTGCTTGGGTATTAAAAATTCATTCTCAAAAGTCCGAGGTGAAATCCAAGGCGTTAGTGGTTGAAAAATCCTTAAAACTTGATGCCCTAAACCTTAATTGGTTGGGAGTCATCGATGGACCCCCGTTACATGGACAATTTAGAAAAGAATGCCTTTAAGCTTTGCACTCCTACAAGAAAAAAAAAATTGTGAAAAAAAGAGGTGCGTTCTTAGCCTATTGGAGGTTGATTAGTTTGCTAAGCTTTGAAAAAAAAACTAGGTTGAGGGGAGAGATTAGTTCAACATACTATATTCGGAAGCTAATAAGTAACACTTAGATTTTTGTAGAAGAGTAAGGTTTGGTCCTTTGGAAGTGGAAATGATTTTAAAGCTTAAATTTGCATAATGCCTTCTCTTTAAGAATTGTGATTAGACAAGTTATTTGATAACTCTTGTTAAAGTTTGAGTTTTATTTCTTTAATGTTCCATGTGAGAGTTTGATCAGTCATGCCACTTAAACATTTTTTGAAGTGATCAGCATAATGTTGTAAATTATGGTACTTTTATTTTATTTTTCTCTCTTTCATTGCTAAGGGACTAGCAATATGTCGGTTGGGGGGAGTGATTACTACTCAAAAAGTGCTATTTCATAGCTTGTAATTAACTCTTTTAAACACTTTTGAGTAGTAGTTATTGCCTTTTAACCCAATTAACATGTTAAGGACCCTTGCAATCAATTCTAATCAAATTGTGTTAAGTTTTGGTGTTTTGATAGCTTTTTGATCACCAAAGCAATCCGAGATTGAGGAGAGTTATTTGGAATCCATGGCAAAGCAATGGAAAGCTCAGAAACATGAAGAACCAAAGCTTTGAAGTCCTTTGCCATAAGCAAATCCGGAATGCAAGGAGAGAAGCAAAGAGGAGAAAAACAAAGAGGAAAACAGAGGACAGCAGCTGCAGTCTTCCTTTGCACTTTTGGAGCACTTTCCAAAGTCCATTTTCTACATTCTATATACCATTTCAAAGCTCAGGAAGTCAAGAATCCAACGCTTCA
Organism: Vitis riparia; assembly: GCF_004353265.1. Taxonomy (NCBI): domain Eukaryota; kingdom Viridiplantae; phylum Streptophyta; class Magnoliopsida; order Vitales; family Vitaceae; genus Vitis; species Vitis riparia. Next base: position 13,559,246 of record NC_048433.1, on the reverse strand, counting down.
AACCGTGTATGATTTGGAGCTGAAATGAGGAAGTTACAGTCTTTGGAAGACAACTGCATCAAGCTGAAGGAAGAATTTTGCTCGGCTGCGAAATCACCCTTTTGTTGTGAAATGATTTCGCAACCATTTTGCACAGTGCTATGGAATTCCTCCTAAAGTTTCACAACAAGTTGGAAGGCGGCCACCGCAAGCTGAAAGACCATTTCACAGTGATGCGAAATCAGCTGGTTGCTGCGAAGTAATTTCGCAGCCCTTTTTGTGCATCTGCGAAATCTCGCAAACCTCGTTTTCACCTGCGAAATGGTCCTTAGTGCTTCCCGATATTTGTGACCGACACTTTGAGATATTTTTCTTCAGATTTTTGTGTCTAAATTTCCATTTTCTCCTTGTATTCAACCACTCATGTAATTCCTTAGCTAGGAAGTATCCAAGGAAGGGTAAATTATCTTCCTATATAAACTCTCTTGTAAACACTAAAAAAAAAACTCTTGGAGGAGCTTGTTCCAGGGTGACTCTCGGGGACCTTTTTCCAGGAGATCCATTATATAGATATATAATTATGTAGAATATATAGAGCCTTGCTCTGTTTTTCCTTCTCTTTCATTTTCATTTTCTTGCTAGCCAAACATTCTCTGAGATGTTTTCTCAGAGGATGAGAGGCTAAGCTCTTCGTATCTTGGAGTGAGGAAAGCCGGGTAAGTTTCCACATGCATAATTTGGAAGTTTTGTTGTTTTAGTTTTTAATGAAGAGAAAGTGTGACCCGGTAATGTTTTTTATCTTTTTAGTTAACTTAAAACGCCTTTAAATCACCTGGGCCAACACTTGGTAAGGCAAGTGATCTCCGTCCATGGAGATTCACTAGTTTACCCCTTGCGAGCCTCTGGGAGGTGACTTGAAGGTAGGATTTTCTAGAATAGCCAACACTTGGTAAGCTTTTGGACTCCAAGGAGACATCCATTAGTTATCTCTTGCGAGCTTTTGACGGGTAATCCAAGGTTCAAGATCACCTTGAATGGCAAGTGCTAGGTGAGAGACACGAGCCATTGCAAGTTGCATCAGTGAGAGGGATTTAGTGTTTGAACCCATTAATGGGAAGCATCTGTACAACACCGGTTGGAGAAGGAACTATATGTTAATTCTCTAATGCGAGGAAAAGAAACAAGTGACCGGAACTCCCTTTTTGTATGAGGAATCTGAGCCTAGTGATCTGAAACTCCAAGAAACACTTTTCTTTGTAAGTAAAATCAGTTATTATTTTTGGTTAGCTTAAAACCAATATTTGTTCAAACGTCTTTATGTTTTCTTTTAAAGCTAACCTTGAAATGAAAAGGCACCAATTCAGCTTTGAATTAATATCATTTGCAAAGTGAAAACCCATCCCAGTGAACGATCCTAGAGCCACTATGCTATAGTAGCTTTGTCTTTGCTACCCTAGTATATGGTGTAATAGGTTATAAATTTTGTTGATTACTCCCTCAATCAAGGAGCACCAGCTGGACACGAATCAGCTGAGACACCAATTAGACACTAATCAATCGTAGACGTCCACATGAGGTGACTCCTCTTGGGTTACCTAAGCCTATCTAGGGCATTGTGTTCTAGGTTCCTTTTGAACCAGGAGCTCTTATAGTGGAGTGTTTCCACTATTAAGAGGCACAAGCCCGATTCTACGCCTCTTTCTGTGACCGATGAGTTGAGGTCAAGTGTTTAGTCAATCTCAGAGCCTTCTAAGACACTCCTCTACCTCCTATCATTAGAGAGCAAGGATGGGAGACATTATTCTCCCTTCAAGGGACTTACTACCCCAATCTTGTTCGCATGTTCTATGTGAACATGCATTTTGTTGTCGTCAGAGTCACCTTTTGGGTGACTATGTATGACTAGTCGTTCCTCGTCTCCGCTCATTCCATCTGACATATCCTTAGCTTGTCATGACTCAAGTCCAGTCTTCCGTCTTTCTCTTCTAAGGTTCAAGCTCTCACAAGAGGTGAGCTTGATACCATCTCTACCTCTCTTTTCAGTGTTCCTCACCATCTTCCATTGTATATTTCAATTTCTAGCTTCTCCAAGCCAGCATGGCCGCTTGCTCCCTTTTTCACCTACTCTTACCCTTCTACTCACCATACGTTAGATTTGCCAATTGTCTGCTCGTTTTATTCATGCCATACTCTCTGGCTAGCAATTTTATCTCTTGTTTGCTTTCCAATGGTTATAATTCATATGCTTTGCCATTTTTGTGACAAAAATGGGGGATCATTGACCATATTTAAGACCATGTTTAACTCACTTAAATAAAGGGAGCATAGGCATAGAGATAATTGAGAAAAGTTAAAGCAACTCTTGACAAATAGAGTTAGTAGTAATTTTTGAATTCTTTAATTTAATTCATTCTTTTATTCATTTAATTCTTGAAGGAAAATAATTGAAATATTAGATGAAATTAAACCTGAGATACTGGAGTAAATTGAATCAACTGTTGTAAGGATAACTTCGAAGTTTAAGAAAAATACCTAACACGGATGTTTCTTGCAAAATATTTCTATTTGAATTGTTTGTATTTCTAAAACTATTTTGAGTCATAAAAGCTTCTTCCCATGGTTTTCTCTACCTATTTTCTATTTAAAGGTAGAATTCTAGACTTTATTATTGATCTATTATGTTTTATCAATCTTCTGTTATGTTTCGTTGATTTGTGTGGATCTAGATTTCTCTCAAACTTTGCCTCATACTTTGGTGTCTCTACAAGGATTTGTTCCTCTTTCATGCTTTCAATGCATCAAGAAAAATCTCTAATTATCCTATTCTGCTTTCTTGATCATATTTTATCCCACTCACTACTTTACTTTTAGTATAGTTTTTTGTATGTGTGCAAGTTACAGGATTGGAAGATAAGTACCTTAAGATTGTGAAAAGCATTCCCTTATTTTCTTTTTAATTGAGCATTAATGTGTGTTATGTAAACTCCTTTATGAGAGTATGTGTGAGTTTATGTAATGATGTTTTGTCACAAAATTGCCAAAGAAGGAGATTTTTAGGACATTGAGTCTTGATTATTGGTTAGCAATTTTGTTCCTTTTTATGTTTGGCCATAGAAGTCTTTTTAGATAGTGACTTGCTCTCCATTGAAGATCATGGGTTGTTGTTTGCCCAACCGAGAAGTCAAAAGTACATCTAAAAAAGTTTGACTTGTGGTAAGTTAGACTTCTAAAAGGTATAAAGTGAATCAATTTTGTTTTGAACTTAAAAGATTTAAAATTAACTTTTTGAAGAAGACGAGACCGCTCAAGGGGCCTGAAGCACTCAAGTGCCCAAGGTGCTCAAGTGATGAGTTAGTTGGCTTGAGCAGTCATGTTATTTATGCCAAGAATTTTTCACACAAAATTCAATTGAGAAATCTTCCAAAACCAAAACTCTTCAGCTTAGTTGCCTATATATACCTCATTATAACCCCTAGAAGGTTAGAGATTGGAAAGAGATTAGAAACTCTTTTAGAGAGTTTCATTGAGGAAAAGCCTAATGAGCCACACCATTCCCGATCTCTCATTCGAACGATTAAAGTGTTGAATCTAAAATTGAAGACTTGTATCCCTTCAGTGAAACTGAGGTGTATTCACTAGAGCAATCGGAGGTTGTTGTATCACAGACGTGGATCAAGTTGTAAGTACTGGAGAGTTAGTCTTTAGAGTAAAATGACTAGGTAAATTTGTGTAACTTGATCTCATATAGTGGATTTAGATTAACAGTCTTAGATCTCATGGTTTTTTTCTCCACAATTAGTGTAGAGGTTGTCCACGTAAAAATCTCTTGTGCCTCATTGTTTATCATTTGATGTCTTGTTTGAATTGCTTGCAATTAAAAGAATTGATATACCCCAATATCTCTTAGGATAAAAATTGGGTATAACATATAAATCTTTATTTATATTTTTTTAATACACCCATTCATCCCCCCTCTGGGGGGCCCATTGGACTTAAGGCTTTTTCAATATTATACTTATAAAGTATAATGCATGAATTAAAGATAGATAAAAGTGAAGTTAGAATATCAGTAAAGGAATAATGTATTCCAAATTTGTCACATCATGTCATACTTTTAAGAACTTCATCCTAACATCATGTCATTCTAGAATAGTTTTGGTTCCTCAATTTTACATTAATTGACCTAATTTTTGAGTCCCAATTTATTTCTAAAAATTGTTACACTTATAAATCATCTGAATGTGTTAAGTCATGCTTGATTTTGGAGTCTATTTACCCAATAGAAAATTTTGGGGAATTTAAGAGAAATTTATGAGAAGCTAGTTGTAATTATACTTAGGAAGGGTGAAATTAGATACACATAAAATAAATTTTAAATATAATTAAAATAAATAAATAAAATAAGTCCATCACCCTTTGTTTATGGGTGTACTACCTGTTTTTCACATGTAATGTTACTTCCATGCTCTGACTATTGAATGCTCTTTGTAAACTCTCAATGGGTTAGCTAATTTCTCCAAATTTTCTCACTTTGTAAATGGATCACAAATCAAGAAAAAATATATACCACAAATTCATTAATTATTCTAGTAATTTTTAAAAAATAATTTCAAAAACAGAAATTGATCTAATTAGTATAACATTTTCAAACAAATATATAAGATGTTGTTGGACTAATATCATAGGATATATTTTTTTATTGTTTTAACTAGATAAACAAATTTTAGATTAAGACACATATATGTATCAAATCATTTTTTAATTCTAATAATTTAAAATTGAAAAAATAAGCTAATTAATATAAAAAATTTCCCGACCAAATTAAACTAGTCCAAAATTACTAGACTTAATCCTAGAATTCATACTAGTTTGGTTCGGAAAAAATTTGACATTAATTGGCTTGAATTTTAGTTTTAAATTATTTTTATAAATTATTAGGCTAATTAATAAATTCAAACATTAAGCTTGTATGGAATTTGTTTGCCCAGTAAAATTAGACGAAAAAAAAATTGTAAACAAGAAACTAACATAGCTATTTTTAATGGAAAAATTGGATCCATTTTTTACTGTGAACTTAGTTTTGAAAATTTGTAGAATTGTTAACAAATATAATCCATTTTTTACTTTGAAAATTTTTTACTGATAAAAAAATTTAGAAAAATTAGCAATTTATTGACGGATCGATTACAATGACCATTCAATGGTCAAGGTATTACATTCCTACCCATGGGATAGGCTTAGATAGGTTGTATATGAAATAGAGTTAAAATAGATCATAAGTACTTTCTCAAAATAGTGATCATTACGAAGTTTGTTCTCTCATTTTATTTTCCAGTGAAACAAACAACTCGAAGGATTATAAGAAACCAAAAAGTGCTTAAATTCATTAAATTCCAAGTTTTAATAAAATTGCTATATATTTATTATTTAAATAAAATATTTTTTTCAACTAATGAAACACCAAATATTCAATCCATCTAATCAAATACTTCATCAAAGGACTATTAGATGACTCCTTAAATGTCAACATACAAGTTCAGATTTTTTAAGACAATGGTATTAAAAAAGCTTGAGAGTTTGTTAACAAAATTTTTTAAAAAAAAATCATATTTAAAGAAACTTTCAATGAACTAGTTGAGAAAAGAAAATATTTTGTTTTATAATTGAGAAAAAAAAAAAAAGAATTAAGGGTTTGTTTGTTCGTGTTATTTAAAAATAATTTTTTATTTTTAAAAATAAAACCTATTTTAATTTTTATTTTTTTTAACACTATTGGATTGTTATTCTTTAAAAACAATTTTTTTAAAACAAAGTAAGATAAAAAATAATTTTTAGAAAACAAATAAGAGTTGTTTTTACTGGTTTTTAAAAACAAGTTTAAGAAAACATGACTAAACGGTTTTTAAATTTTCTTTTTAAGGTTAGAATTTGTGTTGAAATGATTCTATGAATCTTTGAAGCAAAACAAGTAATTAAGCTGACTTTGAAGGCAAAATAAATGATTAGGATGATTTTTCCATATTTTTAGACAAATGATTATAAGGATGAATTTTATACATGAAGTGACTGTCTGCATATGATGATATTTTCATTTCCAGAGTATACTTAGCACCGGTGCACTTAAAACCTTTGTCCCTTCCCTATTATTTATATATTTATATATTTTATACCAAAATGCACCATGGCATAATTTTGCTGGAAAGGAAAAGTACTTGACATTGAAGAACCGATATATGTCTCTCGACTTTGATTCAATTCTTTTCTGCCTTGGGAATATTGTTGGAAATATGACACTCATGCAGGTTTGGGATAGAAATAATGAACTCTTTAAAGTAAACAAGAGCTAGTCATACAACATATTGAGACATGGATTCGGAACAAAGAACTATATTTTTATTAACTAACACACTTAAAAGCATCAGTAGCATGTTCCAATTTCAACCAAAAAAAAAAAAAGTATAAGAGTAACAATAACCTGTGAATGCGCACACTACAGTTTAGTCTGTAATGGAGGAATAGAGACCTCTACTCTCAAGTCACCTCCCCATATATATAGATAAGTATATAAATAAACGAAGTAGCCATCAGAATAACTGATACGGAGACTCGGTGGCTAGAGGGTGCGTCAGGCTTTTTCATCGTTAGCCGGGGCATCAGCGACGGGGGCCGGGAAGTGATAGTGGATGTACATTGTGAGAGCTACGTAGCCGCCTACGTGGCCCAGGAGTACTGTGATTAAGACTCCAAGGTTGAAGGTGATGACACAGAGGAGGACCAAGAAGTTGATGAAAGTACGAAAGCAATGGAGGGCGGCGTGCTGGATGAGACTCTTAGGAACCATCTTGGGGGAGGTCATGGGAGTCATTGCATACATCTGGGCGCACATCGACAGCATGAACACGAGAACTAGGGCCATGTAGAAATGGAAGTGGCCGTGACCAGAAGGCCATCCAGCGAACAGGATGTCCACATCCGCACCAAACCAGAACCCTCCGTGCTGGGCCATGTTTTTGTTTTTGTTTTTGTTTTTTTTTCAAGTGATAAAACGAGATAAAAGAGTAATGGCCGTGGTGGCGCCTACAGATATAGATTGTAGGATGCACTTGCTGAGGTTCTGAGGTTTCTGCTCTCCCTATATATACCCAAAAGAGAGCGAGAATGAAGAAGTAGCCCATGTTGCACCTTGGGAGACGGAGACGGGGCTTCACACAACGTGACAAAACTTCACTCAGCCCCCTCAACTTTTTCAAGATTAGGAAAGAAAGTTAAAAAAATAATAAGACCTTTAATTTTGAATGGCATAATGATATCACTAATTAAATAATTTGTCATCTTCATTTCATTTAATGAGAAGAAGGTGAGAAAATGCATTTAATAATTTGATCATTTATTCAGGAAGAGAATTTGGTTACAAGGATGGATAATTTGGGGTGGAAGAATCAGACCGTGCCTGTTGGTTTAACACTCACGTCCTATTCTTGGAACTTTCCTGAAACTCTTGGGGCGTATTCCTGGAAATTTCCTTAAATCATTTGGACTGTTTTAATTGAATAAACTGCCAGAAATTATTCTTACTTCTTATTGTTGGATTGTTGGAATGGCAGAGAAACTTGATGTATGATTATTTGGTTTATGCTTGGGTCGAGTAGGAAACTGGCTTTACTCTTGTATATCGTGCAATGGGTTCTGTCTCCTTTTACTCTATGATTTGGACACTCCACCGTTTATTTCACTCTAACGCTATTTCCGTAGTCGCTTTACACGGCAATCATGCCCACTTCTACTTTTCTTTCGTTGTGATTTGTGACAACAAAAAGAATAAGATCTATCCATCCCTTTTTATTAAGGTTATCTTTTGGTTACAAATCGAGTAAAATGGCATGAAAAGAAAATAAAGGAGAAAGGTAAAAGGAAAAAGGAAAAATAAAAATAAAGAAAATAGGTTTAAAAATAATAAATTATGTTTATATATTATTTTAAATTTTTTACTTATTTAATTTTTTTTATATAAAGATTAAATAATTTAAAAATATATAAAATTTTTAATTATTTTAATTATATTTGACTTTTTTTTTTATAATAAATCCAAACACAAGAAAATCATTTTTCCTAAAAAAAAAAAATTCTAATATTTTCTAGAAATCAAACATAGTCTAATAATTAATAACATTAATTTAGAGGAATGCAAGCATTTGGAGCACCTTTTATGTAGTCTATAATTCATTATCTATATTTCTTAATTAAATTAATTGAATCCATTTGAAGTTTTAAAATTCTCTTAACTCTAAGAGTACGTTTGGTAGTGATTGTAAAAAGTGTTTCTAATATTTCTAATACTTGAAAAATAAAAATTTTCAACTATTAAAAATGGTAGAAGTATTTCTTAAAATCACTACCAAACGCACTCTTAATTGAAGATGGACATGTTCTTTGAAATCAAGTTTAAGGTCTTGTTTGGTGGTTGTTTTTTAAAAAATGTTTCAAGAAAAAAAAAATTGTATTTGGAACTGAATTCTAAAAATAGATTTTGTTCTCTAAAAAAAATAAAAAAACATGTTTGGTTGAGTTAATAAAAAAAAAAAAAAAAAAAAAATAGAACAAGCAAAACAAAAAATATGTTAAGAAGCTGTTTTTTTTTTCAATTAATAAATTATTTTCTTCAATTAACTTGATGTTTTAAATATATAAATAATTTTATATTCACACTTCATTTAAATTAAAAAAAAATTATTCCATTTTGAAATTTTACACCAGTTATAATTTTATTAAACAAAAGATCACTTTTTGCAACCATGTGTAACTATATTAATTTCAATAATATTTATATTTGTACATATGGTAAACTCCATATAGGCATAAATTTGGCATCCTAATTAATAAATTTGGCATAATGCAACTAGTCTTTATGGTTAGCAATCTCTAGTTTTTTTTTCCTAACCATTTCAATTTTACTTTCTAGTTTCCATTAGTTTTTTTTTTTTTTTTTTTTTAAAGTTACAAACAGAAAAAACACATGAGACTATTTTTGGGATGCAATTCTCTAGGAACTGGAAACACCAGCTTCATTCAGCTCATGCATTGTAATGCCATCATCGATATAGATTAGCAGTCTTATAATTTGAATCATAAACATCTTTATCCAATGGTACAAGCAAGTTCTTTCCTTGATTTTGTAATCAATCAGAACAAATAGAGTTTAACCTATCAATATGAAAGTCTTATAACTATTTGCTCAATTAATACAACACTGACTGCAACATTTACAAATTTCTTATTCAAAAGAATGCACTAAATAAAATAACAATTCAAGCATAATTTGATTGTTCAACAATTCATAGGGCACCCCATCAAAATCCCTTTAACTCTAATTTAAATTATTCTATGACAAAGTTTTAACCTCAGAGAAGAAGTTGAAGAAGGAAAAGGCATTACAAAATATAAATTACTAAATTAAAAATATATGAAAATTCAAAAAACCAATAAATATTCAATAAACAAGAAAGTGGACATAGCATTTCAAAATGCATAAAATCAATCCAAATTTATCAAACAAACAAAGAAATAAACAAAAATCAGAAAATTCCTCCATTTTCTCTTAACCAAAATAGAGGTCCAATAACATTCTCACTCTGCCCTATCAGTGAAACAAAAATTTTCAATCTTGCGAACAGAGAGCAAGGAAGAATGCTTTGTTTCGTTCCCTTGAACAAAAAAACCCAAGAAAAATCCTACTCTTATCAAATTCTTTTCCTTCTTTTTCCCTAGTTTTCTCAACATTCAAATGGAAAAAACAAAAAACAAAAAACGCCTGATATAATAATAATAATAATAATAATAATAATAAACTCAAATCTCATTTGAATAACAAAACTAAGAAATGACTCCCACAATCCCATTTCAAAAAAAAAAAAAAAAAAAAAATCAGATTTCAAAAAGAAAAAGAAAAAAAAAGAGAGGGGGGGGGGGGGGGGGGGGGGTTCATTCTGGAAGAGAAACCACATGTAAGGAAATGTGAGAATAGGGAGAAGAAAACATGGATAACAACTATTGTTTGATACCTTTTTTATATTTTTCTTTAAACAGTAAAAAAAAAAAAAAAAAAACAACATTTTTTTTGTTCTCTAAAAAGATTCATTTTGAGAACACGAGGAGCAATAAAAACAAAAACTACTCCCTTTATCAAACATGTTTTTAGTGTTTTTTTTTATTTTCAAGAACAAAAAATAGTTCTTAAAAACAACAATCAAACAGGCCTAAGCTATAACGGAAGCATCCTCAAATCAAGAAAATCCCTCAAATCAAGCAACAAAAATGACTGCAGATTTTTAGCCTTCATTCAAGGATGTAAGAGCCTTTATTTTCCTTGTAACTGATAGCCTTAATTCTAGGAAACTTACTTAGAATAACCCTTGTTAACGTGTATTTATTTTTTCTCATACAATCTCTTGTAATGTGTGTAATATTTTTCAAACAAAGTAGTACTACATTATTGAGAAATCATCAAACTTCATCATGGTATCAAACCAGCCTTCCTCTCACGAGAACTCGATCCTCAACTCTGAAAACACCCACCACCCGATTTCCACTCCACCATCCCCAACCGATATTCCTCTCATTGCCCTCAACATCTCTACTCAAATAAATGAAAAACTCACACCATCAACCTTCCCTCAATGGCGTGCCTAGCTTGAAGCCCTCCTAATTGGCTACAATCTACTTGATTATGTCATAGGTGACAATCCTCCTCCCCCTCCGAGTGATTCCTCCATTTCCAATCCACAAAAAACCCACTAGATAAGACAAGATAAACTTATCCTTGGTGCCATTTTGGCATCCACCACCTCCACAATCACCCCATTCATTTCCGCTGCACAAACACCACAACAGGCATGGCAAAATTTGTATACCACGTATGCGAGCAAATCTCGTACTTGGTCCATGCATTGAAGGAGGAACTCACAATGATTAAGAAAGGGAATCAGACAGTTCAAGAATACCTGCACACTATCAAGGCTCTTGTTGACCAAATCTTCTTCATCAATCATCCTATTGTAGATGATGATCTCACCTTGTACATTCTCAATGGACTGGGCAGTGATTTTCGAGAAATCGTGGCACCTATACGAGCAAGGGAAAAGCCACTCGCATTCAAGGAATTGCATGATCTGCTCGTAGGCCATGATGCCTACCTCCGACGCCTTGAAACCACCACACAACAATTGGTTGTGTCGGCCAACTACTCCAATTGGCGTCTTTCTTCTTCATCCGACGGCCAACACTCTAAAGGTAACTTCAAAAATGGGTATGGCCGAAATGGGGGTTCCTCACGCCAAGATTCCAATCAGGGCTCTTATCGCCCATCTGGAGGCCCAAATAATTCCAAGAAATCCAATGGGCAGCGCAAATACACTCCAAAGTGCCAAATCTGTGATGAACTGGGTCACATTACAAAACATTGTCCACGTCTGCACTTTGCTGAGGCCACTGCCAATTATGTTGCCACTTCACCTGCGACAAACCCAAAATGGCTTATTGATTCTGGAGCTTCACACAACATTACTAGTGATTTAGCCAATTCATCTATTCACTCTTAGTACGACGGCATTGATGAAGTTGTCATAGGTGATGGTTCAGGTTTGCATGTCTTGCACGTTGGCTCATTGGTTCTCAAATCACCCACACACACTTTTCATTTAAATGATGGTCTTTGTGTTCCTAATATTCGCAAAAATCTCATTTCTATCCATCACTTCACCTCAGAAAATAATGTTTTTGTTGAATTTCATCCCTTGTTAAGGACAAGATCACGGGGGCGATTCTACTCAAAGGTGAGTGTGAAAATGGCGTTTACACTCTCTCAGATTTACTTGTGCAAGCTTCTCCAAAAATGGTTGCCAATGTGCATGAACGAACCTCAATCAATGGGTGGCACAAGCGTCTTAGACATCCCTCTCAAAAAATAGTTCATCACCTTGTTAAGAATTTTTCTATTCCAATAATACAAGAAGAACATAGTCCTCATCTTTGTACCTTTTGTTCTATTACTAAAGCGCACAAACAACCATTTCTGACCAATAGCCTTCAAAGCTATGCACCTCTTGATTTAATTTATACTGATGTTTGGGGTCCCTCAAATACAATTGGTATTGATGGATCACGATATTATTTGATTTTGGTTGATCATTTTACAAAGTATATTTGGTTTTATCCAATGGAAACCAAATCTCAAGTAAGCATGATATTTCCTCAATTTAACCATCTCGTTGAAAATCAATTTCAATCAAAAATCAAAAGTATCTACTCAGATAATGGATTTGTTGCCTTAAAAAAATATTTTTCTATCCATGGCATAAGTCATTACACCACAACTCCTCACACACCACAACAAAATGGTATATCCAAGCATCATCATCGTCATTTGGTACAAACGGGTCTTACCTTTTTACATGATGTTTCTTTACCTCTCTCATATTGGCCTCATGCCTTTTCAATGGCTACTTAGCTCATCAACAGACAACCAACCCCTCTCCTACATAACAAATCCCCTTTTGAAGCATTATTTCATCAGCCCCCCAACTATCTTAAACTAAAAAAATTTGGGTGTCTATGTTTTCCTCTCACCAAGCCCTATAACACACATAAGTTACAGCCCAAGGCAACACCATGTTTGTTTGTGGGCTATTCCCCAACCCAGAATGCGTATAAATGTCTTGATCCACAAGCCTATAACTATATTTATCTAGGCACATTCTATTTGACGAAAGTCAAACCCATCCTCTCCTCCATTCAGTCGAAACACATGTACCATCCATGTCTATTTTGCCTGCACCACCTGTGCCGCAACCACCGCTAGTGCTAACGAGAGGTAACGCCATTTTCGCCTCATCTCCAGGTAACTGCCTCCACTCCTCTTCTTCTCCTTTTTTAGATATGCAATCACTAAATTCATGCCCTAATTCCTCTTAATCACATGAACACTTGCACTTTAACTCAAATTCACACACTAATCCACTCTCATAACCCATGGTTGTCCATGATGACCATCACAGTGACCCTCCACTGCCTCCTTCTCACCGCATCTACACCATGACCACTCGGTCAATGAATAACATTCATAGGCCCAAACAGTTCAACTCTGTGACCAAACACCCACTCCCACCAACCATTGAACCAAAATGTATGGGCCAAGCACTTTGTGAACCTCACTAGAGACATGCTATGTCAGATGAGCTTACTTCTCTCATGCGTCATGGCACTTGGGATCTTGTTTTCCCGCCCAAAAATTGTAATCCTGTTGGGTGCAAATGGGTATTCCGTGTGAAACGAAACTCGGATGGTTCAGTTGACTGCTTCAAAGCAAGGCTTGTTGCTAAAGGATTTAATCAACGAGAAGGGTTAGATTACAAAGAAACCTTCAACCCAGTTGTAAAACCTACAACCATTAGGACTGTCTTTACAGTGGCTATAATGTAGGGGTGGTCATTAAGACAATTAGATGTTAACAACGTTTTTTTGCATGGTGACTTGACTGAGACTGTGTATATGACACAACCACCAAGATTCAAAGATGTCAACAAGCCAAATCATGTGTTCAGGTTACGTAAGGCTATCTATGGCCTTAAACATGCCCCAAGAGCTTGGTATTCAGCTCTTAAACTGGCAATTATGGGTCTTGGTTTTCAAAATTCCAAAGCTGACTCATCTCTTTTTATCTATTGTCAGAACTCTGTCATATGCTATTTATTAGTATATATGGATGATTTGGTTATCACTGGCAATAATTTGTGCTTTGTGTTTGAGATTGTTGCACAACTTGGTAATCGGTTTTCCTTAAAGGACATGGGACAGCTCAACTTTTTCTTAAGAATGGAGGTTATTTCTACAAAATCTGGGTTTTTTTTGTCTCAACATAAATATATTTGAGACCTATTGTTCAAAACCAATATGATTGGTGCTAAAGATGTCTCAACCCCATTGTCCACCACCACGTCCCTCAAATTGGTTGATGGTACTTCATCTACCAACAGTACAGAGTTTCGAAGTGTCATTGGTGCTCTTCAATACCTGTCCCTCACTAAACCAGATATCTCATTCTCTATAAATAAACTTTCTCAGTTTATGCATAAGCCTACGGTGACACATTGGACAGCTGCAACGCGACTTCTTCGCTATTTAAAGCACACTATATTTCATGGACTTCACATCAAAAAAAAAAAAGAAAAAATCCAGCTTTAAACTCATTACATATTCTGATGCGGATTGGGCGGGCAACTATGATGATTGAAACCTCCACCTCTACATAAATCTCATTTATTAGTGTCAATCCTATCTTTTGGAGTTCAAAGAAGCAAAGGGCAGTGGCACGTTCATCCAATGAAGCTATTTATAGAGCCCTTGCCAATACAGCCTCCAAGACATCATGGCTTCTCTCATTATTCAAGGAACTAGGTCTGCCTTTATCTGGACAACCCAAGCTGCTCTGTGATAATTTGGGTGCAACTTACCTCAGTTTTAATCCAGTCCAACAATCTTAAATGAAACACATTCAGATTAACCTTCATTTTGTCCGAGATATGGTTCAAAGTGGTGTTCTAAATGTTCATCATGTTAACACCCAGGACCAGCTGGCTGATCTTCTCACAAAAGGCCTCTCACGCCAAAGGATGGAAATTTTAAGGGACAAGATTGGCTTAGTCGATGGCAGCTCCATCTTGCGGGGGCATATAAAAAAAGCATCCTCAAATCAAGAAAATCCCTCAAATCAAGCAACAAAAATGACTGCAAATTTTTAGCCTTCATTCAAGGATGTAATAGCCTTTATTTTCCTTGTAACTGATAGTCTTAATTCTAGGAAACTTACTTAGAATAGCCCTTGTTAACGTGTATTTATTTTTTCTCATACAATCTCTTGTAATGTGTGTAATATTTTTCAAATAGAGTAGTAATACATTATTGAGAAATTCTCAAACTTCATCATAAGCTACTTCAATAAATGAATTATATCCTTTTTGTTTTCAGAAGATGATATAAATACAATAACCATGAGTAATAATATTTCATGCCAAGGGGTAAATGTTCCTATAGCAACTCTGCTAGTTACCTAGCAGTCAACAAAATATTCCAATACTATATTGTTCGAGGCAGTAGTAGTGGAAGCAACACCATCGATCTATGTGGACATTCTAGGGTTAAAGATATATTTGGTAATGTTAACCTACCTTTATTTTTATTTCATTGATATGAGTAGGAGGATAGCATGTTTTGGCCTATAATGCAAGAGCTCAAGATTTATTAAATGATCATTTGCCTTTAATTTTCCGTGGCCAATATGAATGTAAACTCAGAAATTTTTCTAAACTTATGTCACTAAAGTTGAAGTGAACAAGTTATATATGGTCTTTGGCAAGAGCGAAGCCACATAGCCCCTTGAAATTTGGAAATAAAACCCACTTTCATGAGGGTTTGAATTCATACCCCTTGCTTTAGGAGGAAACCCTATTACCATTAAGCTATCTAATTGATTTTTGCCTTTTTTTCCCCCTTGAAAATAAATTGGTATTCTTACCCCTCTTAACTTATTTTCTAGCTTCGTCCTTAGGACTCTTAAATTGAATGAAGGGTTAGTTTCACTAGAGACCATTAGTCAAACTTTGACTTGTTTGATAGTTTAAAAGGGCTTATAGGTAATTTTTAATGATGGTTAATACATTAGAAATGAAATATCAAAAAATATTATAGAGCTTTGCTATTCTTGCTTTTGCTTCAAGTATGTCACATGCACCATCCCCTATTTCTACTATGCTATAATACTTCAACTCATGCTCCCAACCTTTCCATTCTTCTTTATCCTACTTCAAATATTCTTCAACGCCTCAATCCATGCCCCTAACCAATTTTTTATTTTTATTTTTTGCATGGTTTTGACTGATGGTTGTTTAGTCTTTAAATTCAAAATTGAGAGGGAAAAAGTCTAAAATTGTTTTTTTTTTTTTTTTTTTTTTTGTTCCATTCAGAGTCAATTTTTTTTCTTCAAGTTTTGTATTTATCATTTCAAAGATAGAGCTTCTTATCAATAAAAACCTAGAAGATTGCTTAATTCAACTATTAAACCCATAAACCTTACAAATATATAGTTTTGTTTTTTAATTTATTCATAGTCGATCATTTTAATATGATCTTCATTTGTTGAGAGTATGTAATCTTTTTAGCCTCTAAAGTTTTGTCTACTTTATCACTATCTCAAACTTCTAGTTATAAACCTTACCTCATCTCTCTACAATTTCTATCACCAAAATTTTATATTTAAAATCAAGATCAACATTAGATATATCATACTATCCAAATGACTCATATGCTTGGTATACTGTTCTAAAATAAATCTATTTTCAATTAAAATCTTTCAAGGCCTCTAATGTATCTACAAAATAAATCCACCACTAGAACACATTACTCAATTCTCTTAATCTTTGTATTTCTTTTCAAAACACATCCTTTATCCTCTTCCACATCAGTAGTGATTTCCCACTACAAATTTAAACCTTGATTGTAACACAAATTCCAACATAGTAATGCTATGTAATAAGGAAATCACTAATTTATGAGATTTTGAAACTTTGAGAGTACCTTATTCTTATAGAGGAACTTTAGTTCTAATATTCAAAATTCCTCATAAATTTTCTTTCCTTATTCCTCCAAGATCGAGTCCATCTTTAATTTTGGGCACATCAATTAGTATAGCATTTAAGCTAATGGGGATAGAGGTTGCCCTACATATAAGGCTAACCAATGTTAGTAATCAGCCAATATAGGACATTGGATTTTCGTTCTACCTCAGACATCCCCACTCAATTGCTAACAGCCATGCTAGTGAGCACAGGGCGAGCTAGGCCAAACCTCACTCTAATACCAAATGATGTGGGGCCACATACACTCCCAAAAGCTTAAGCTAACGGCGGTAAAGGTAGCCCCATATATAAGGCCCAACCAATTTTAGTAATTAACCAATGTAGGACATTGGACTTCCGTCTATCCGTTGTCATTGGAGAGGGTTTATGTCTATTGCAACAAAGAGGTGGAATACGAGCATATTTGATAAGGTTCTATTGAATGTAAGTTTGAAGAATTCATAAAGATACAATAATGGCAATGACCCAACAACATGAAAAATGTCAGAAGACACTAATCATGACATTGTAGCCAATTGAGAGGAACAACCACCAAGACCATTTTATTTGTGCAAAACGTATCTTAGTGAACTAGGGCTACCATGTAATCAATTCAATCATTCAGAATGACATAGAAGGAAATTGTGGAAAGGATTGTTCAGGAATATAATGGACTGTAGAAAGTTATATATAAGGCCAACGATGACTGCTGCCAACTTTGCAGTTTGATGAAGGAGCACTGGAGAAATTGCATGCAAAGATCAAGAGGGCTGATTCATTAACTTGGCTTGGATTGCTATTTAGCCCATAAATCTAGTCTTTGTTAAGCTTGATGTCTTTGAATTGTTATATTTTATCTATTTAAAATCTTATATATTCTAGTCAGGGGCTAGCTTTATTAGTGGTCATGTGAAAGCACATGACCTTTAAGCAGTTTTAAAGCTAAGATTAAAGTGTTTTAAGGGTAGTCAAGGGCTCTGATTGAAACATTGATATCATTGATAGAGCACTTTAGGGACTTTTGATCCTAAAAACACATTTTGCTAAGTTTCAACTTCAATTGCATTAGCAGTCTTGCTATTTTCTACTATTTAATTACTCCATGATCAAGTAGGAGTTGTAGGTTGCACCTGTTGCAGCAACCACACAGCACATCTCATTTCTTTTTGTTGCATCAAGTAAACTACCAATCACTCGTGATTCATCTTTACAGAATTATGCAGTCCATGACTCCATGTAATGTGAGCCCTATAACTACTGAACATCATTTAGGTAGAAAGAGTCCAATTCATCTTTCTAGTTGGAAGTATTCTTCTCTTTCATAGGGTTTTTAAATTATCTAGGGTTTCAATTTTGGATTGAGTTGCTGACTTTGAACTGGACAAGATAGGCTGATTAAGAAGCTAGCAGGAGCCATATACAGGCTAGCCAAAACTCTCCCAAAGCTTTATGAAGGAGAGCAATTCTGAATAGATATAGATAATCTAAGCTTGGGGAAGACACCTTCACATTGAGCATCGCCCAGCTTGGTGCAACTTGATTGATAGTCCTATAAAGTATAAAGTGTTAAAAAGCAAGGGAAAAAGGAGAAAAAGAAAAAAATAAATTTAAAAAACAAAACAAACAAGTAAAGAATGGATAAAGCAAAGGAAAAAAAACATATTAAATTATACTGCATATAAAGCATAATAAAGAACCAAAGCTCAAAAGCAGCCCTCCTTCATTTCCCAATCTAGGAGACTAGGATCTAGTTGAATTGATCAAATAGTAAAAGATCCCATTATCTGGTATGGTTATTTCCAAAGTGGTATCCTGGGAGGATTAGGTTGGATGTACACTCTCAAAACTTAAATCCGGTCGTTCACCCATGACAACCTGAGATGTTTATCATTATCCAACCCAAGTGACAACCTAATTGCCACAAAATGAAGAGCACCCATAGTTTTAAAAGGCTCAAGGCACACTAAGGTGTAAAGTCCTTTTGAAACCTAAGGTGCAAGGTGCAACTAAGGTGCGGGCTTTAGTGAAGCGAGGCGCACCCTAGTTTACATATATAATTTTATATAATATGTCTGGAAAGGTATGTTGCTGCTTCTTATTCTTCTCTTCTTTCTTTACTTAGTGACTTCTTCCTCTTCTTCTTCTTTTTCTACCTGCATGAGATAGGAAGCCCTAATTTGGGTTGGGTTTTTTTTTCCTCAAATTTTTGTTGGGTCAAAACTAGTTGAGCCTTTTTTTTTAAGCCTTAACTTGCCTTGGAATTTTTTTTAAAAAAAATTTATTGGGTCAAAACCCCATTTTGGGCTCGGTCTTTTTTTTATTAAAAAAAAAAAAATTATTGGGCCAAAATACAACATTTTGGGTTGCAGATGTTTTAAAGAGAAAGGGGCTAAAACAATGTCATTTTGGCCCATTTTTCTTTAAAATAAGCTATAGCTTAAAACATTGCGTTTTGACCCTAGATTAGGGCTCTCTACTCGTCCTTTACAACTCGTTCAGGGTTTGTGGAGGAAGAAGAACAAAAGAAGAAGAAGAAGAATAAGGAGAAGGGAGAAGGGAGAAGAAAAAATGTACCTTTTTGGGGCTTTGCGCTTGGCTGAAGGTGAGCACCTTGTGCGCCTAAGCCGCACCTCCTTTAATAGGTGTCGCTTGGAGTAAGGTGAGGTGCTGATGGTTCACGTCGTGTCGCCTTGCGCCTAGGCGCGCTTGAAACTCGCCTTTCGCAACTATGAGAGTGCCTAAAAAAGGACACACCAAAGTAGACACGATGTGTACAAAATGCACTAAACAAAAAGCACAAAGGAAGAGAGCAAATAAAAAAAAAATGCCCTCTCCTTTTTTGGAACTCAATCAATCTACAAAACCCATCATGGTCATAGAAGGATCATCTATGCATACTCTAGCGCAATCCAAAAAGAAACTCATGAAATAAGATTTGATTGCTTGTTTTGACTATTCTGCATCTTTAAAAACATTCTTGTTTCTTTATTTCCATGCATCTAAAACATGCACAAAGGAGCGGTTCTCCAAGCTCTCTTCCGCTTCTTCCCCATAAAAGACTCATGCCAACTTAGGAGAATTTCCTCTTAGGCCACTCCAAACAGAGGAAAAACCAGTTGCCACAAGATTCTTGCTTTGGAACAATGAAGGCGCATAAGTAACATCTATTCAAAATACTCTAACCCCTCTTTGTAAGCCGATTTGGCATTAAGATTCTTCCTTAGGCAACTTCCCAAGTAAAGAAACCCATATTCACTAGCACCCATGGATTCCAAACTATGCTTGTGGGAAAAAGCTCTTTGCTTCCTTGGGCTATGGAAGCATTGTAGGATTTAACAGTAAATTTGGTACTCTTGTACAATGTTGTCACTGATGGTCAGTTGCAACCACCAGCACTTGCATTATTGCCATAACACCAACGTCACCACTAGCATTGCCCTTTTACCGTCTCTATCACAACCATTGTAATTGTCACAAATCTGTTGGTGATAACACGTTCTTTAGTTTTTTATAATTGCTATTTTTGATATTACTACTACCACACCAATATGATGTTGCTTTCACTTCTATTGTCAAGATTGCAGCCTTTGCCACTACATTCATTACCACAATTGACCATCATAGCTACTGACATAGCATGTACTACTGTCACTTCTATTCTTAGAGAATTGGTGAACTTGTTTATTTGGTTTTTTGTTGAGTTTAAGGTGTAGGACTCATTCTTTTTATATAAAAATGTTGTGGGACTGAAATCAAAGAAGAAAAATGCAAGTCTCTGTTCTATTTTATTGAGAATGTAAGCCTTAAATATATAGGCAATCTATTTAGGAAGACAATTAAAAAAAAAATTCTAAGAACTAAGAACCTAAGAAACAAAAGGCTAAAAACTAGGGGGTCACACATTTTTATTTGAAAATTAAAAAATAGATAAATACTCTAATAAAATAAGTGGATAATTGGCTAAAGTTTATCTGAAGTTATCTCTGATTGCTAACACTCCCCCTCAAGATGGGGAATATATGTCTAGTAGTCCCAACTTGCTTGTGAGCTCATCAAAATTCTGGTGAGGCACTCCTTTTGTCAAGATGTCTGCTAGTTGTTACCTTGTAGGCACATTCTCCACATTAAGCATCCCTCTTTCGATCTTCTCTTTTAAGAAATGATAGTCCACCTCCACATGTTTTGTTCTATCATGGTGAATCGGGTTGTGTGCTATGCTTATGGCTACTTTATTGTAACTGATGACAACGTTGGATTAGTTGTAGTCACATGTGGTTCTCCTAGAAGCCTTTTTAATCAAATCAATTCACAAATCCCTAGAGTCATCGCTCTAAAATCAACTTTAGCACCACGTTTAGCCACCATTGATTGCTTTTTGCTTCACAAGATTTCCCCAAGCAAAGGTGTAGTAAATTGAAGTTGATCGCCTATATTCTATTAATCTTGCCCAATTCATGTTAGTGAAGGCTTATAATTTTCTCTCTTTTGATTTCTTGAAGAAAAGTCCATTTCCAAGTGTTATTTTGAGATGTCTAAAAGATTTGAAACATCACTTCTAGATGTTCTTCACAAGGGGTGTGCATGTATTGACTTACAACGCTCATTGCAAAGGTAATATTTGGTCGAGTGTGTGAGAGATAAATAAGCTTACCTACTAGTCATTGATATCTACCTCTATTCTTATGAGTCCAAACTTTATTTTTCTTGTTTTGATCCATTGGTGTATCAATCGATTTGCAGTTGAGCATACTTGTTTCCTTCAATAAATCAAGAGTATACTTTCTTTGAGAGACCGCAATACCCTTTTTACTCATTGCTACTTCCATTCTAAGAAAGTACCTTAGGGGTCTAAAATCCTTAATTTCAAATTCTCTAGCCATAATGCCTTTAAGCCTTTCCATTTCCTTAAGATCATTATCTGTGAGAATTAGATCATCAACATACACTCTAAGGATGATGATCTTACAATTTGACAAGTGCCTAAAGAATAGGTATGATTAGTTTGCCCTTGTGTAAAGCTATGACCTTTTATAGTTCTAGTGAATCTTTCGAACCTTGCCCTAGGAGATTGTTTCATATCATAAAGGGACTGCTTCAACTTACAAACAAGATTATTTCTTCCATTGTGTTCAAATCTTGGTGGCAAGTCCATAAACTTCTTAATCTAGTTATTTGTTTAGGAATGCATTCTTAACATCCAACTATTGAAGAAACCAATCTAGGTTGGCTAGCAATGACAAGAGGACTCTTATGTGTTTAATTTAGCAACAGGTGCAAATGTATCTTGGTAATCTATCCCATATGTTTGAGTGAAACTTTTAGCAACCAAACGCGCTTTATACCTCTCAACTGTCCCATTTGATTTGTGTTTGATAGTGAGCACCCATTTACAACCAATTGTAGTTTTCCATTTTGGCAATTGAACAAGTTCCCAAGTATTATCTTTTTTCAATGCCTTCATTTCCTCCAGTATTGCATCTTTCTACTTAGGGATAGTCAGAGCCTATGGTATAGACCTTAAAATCTCAACACAAGAAATGTTAGTAGTAAAGGTTTGGAAAGAAGAAGATAAACCTTTATACAACACAAAGTGGGGTATGGGGTGCATGGTGCAGGATCTTACACCTTTCCTAAGGGCTATAGGCAAATCTAGATTTTTAGAGACAACTTGACTTGGATTTTTCTGGGTAGAATCTAAAATACTTGAATCTTTTGCAAAGTTTTCACATTCAGTTCAGGCTCTTAATAGTGTGGTTCCATAATAGGTAGTTCCCCTTAAGGTTTAATCTTTCTACTATAAACATGGAGTTCTTGTCTCTTAGGGCCTCCCCTTATTTCTGAAATGGGAGTTGATGACATAGTAGGCTCAATTGGATTGAGATGAGTGGAATTGGGTAGGTCTATGGATTTGGATTAAAACAAATTTCTAGATTCGGGTTGCTTAGGGGCGGATGGGAGGTTGGAGAGTATCCTAGGAACACACACTTGATGAATCTTGGATCGAGTTTGCTTTTGTTTTGGTAATGGACATGGACAAAGGTAAAAAACCAAATGTTTTCAAAGGTTAAGGAATTGAGTGATCGAAATGTGGGATAAGGCTTAATAAGGATAGACATAGGTCTACAATATTGAAGAACATGACTTAGGAGTCGGTTAATTAGATAGCATGCCATGAGGACAACTTCTCTCCATAGGTATTTGGGTACACCCATGGTAAACATAAGGGCTCAGGCAACTTATAAGAGGTGACAGTTTTTTCTCTTGGCAAGGCCATTTTGCTGAGGTGTAATGACACAAGAACTCTAGTTAATTATGCCATTTTGTTCTAAGTAACCTCCTAAAATAGAATGGAAATATTCTTGATCATTGTCAGTCTTAAGGAGTTGGATTTGCTGAAATTAGGTTTTAATCATTGAATGAAAGGTTTGAAATATTTTGCAAGTTTCAAAATTTTCTTTTAGAAGGTATACCCAACACAACCTTGTTTCATCATCAATAAAAGTTATGAATCATTTACTGCTTGAAACATTAGTTACCCTAGATAGTCCCTAAATATCATTATGGATAATGGAACAAGGCCTCGATGATTTGTATGGTTGCAGGAGGAAAGATACTCGGGTATATTTGGCAATTTGACAATTTCACATTGTAAGAAACGAGGGTCTTTATTTTTTAATAAATATGGATATAAGATTTTCAAGTAATGGAAACTAGGGTGGCTTAATTTATGATGTCACAACATTATTTCATCATCAGAAATAGAAATAGATTTGAATCCAAAAGCAATAGCTTGTCTAGTCTTAGAGTCCTCATCCCTAAAGAAATTCAACCCTTCATGTACTTTAGCATTGTCAATCGTCTTCCCTGAGTGTAACTCCTGAAATTCACATGAAGAGGAGGAAAATTTAGCTATGTAATTGAAATCTTTGGTAAGCTTACTTATATATAGAAGGTTACATGATATATTTGGAACATAAAGATTGAAGTTAGGGTAATATTTTCAGAGATTTTATTTGAGCCTGCAATAATTGACAAGGACCCATTAGCTATCTTAACCCTTAGATTATTAGAACAAAGGAGTGTATGAAGAAAACAATTGAAAAGTACCTTTCATATGGTCCGAAGCACCTAAATCTATGATCCAAGGTGCTTTTGATTTTTTTTGTGACACTAAGGGCTGCTAATAAATTACTTATTTGAGCAAGATTACAAGATCCGACATTGGTGTTGGGTTGTTATGATTGATTCAAAAGTTTATACGGTATGTCCATTTATTCCTTGCTAAGTGATATTTGAATGGTTGTATATTCTTCCCTTTTAGAGGTTGTTCCTGCATCTGTTGCAACTTGAAAGCCCTTTCCATCACTCCGTCTAGCCCTCCAATTGGTAGGTTTTCTCTGCAAAAGCCAACACTTGTCTTTGGTGTGGCTGAGTTTGTTAGAATGATCACAACACACTCTTTTTCTAGTTCTCTGCTCTCCACGATATCCATTCTCACCCCTTTTTGAAGCCAAGACAAAACCTTCCATCAGGGTATTGTTCTAATCCTTCTCATCTCCCAACATCACCTTTCTCTAGTTCTCTTCCTTTCTAACTTGAGCAAATACTTCATCAAGAGGCGGCAATGGTTCATTTCTAAGAATCCTTCATGGCACCTCATCTAGGTCCTTGTTGAAACCTGCCGAAAAGTCAAACATCTTTTCCTTCTCTATTGACCTTCTCTATTTTTCAGTGCACTCAGGGCAATAATCAGCCTCTATAAATAAATTTAACTCTTGTCGTAAAGCTTGAAGATCAGTGTAATATTGAGTTACACGATGATTACCTTGTTTGGTCTCCTTCAGTTTGCACCTAATTTCAAAAACCTGGGTTGAGTTTTTGAGGTATGGACAAGTGCTCTTTACTGCATCTCACACTTCCTTTGCTGAATCTTCTAAGTCCCAATTTTGAAAGGTTGGATCATCTTCAGGCGACTTCTTTGTGGCTCCTGTCAAGTGCTCTAATTTTCCTATTTCATAACCTGGGATCATTGCAACCAATGTTTTCCATTCAATTTCCATCCAGGAAATTATTGAGAGGTATTAGCTATTCTGTACAATAGGGAAGCGGTCGTAGTTTGAACCATTTGATGTATAGGACCTGAAGTAGCTGCTGAAGACTTGTTTCCACGACGTCATCCAAGCATAGCAATCTTTGCCATGAGATTGAACCCGACAGTCTTTGCCATGAGATTGAATTAGCCCTAAATGTGTTGTGGCTCTGATACCATGAAATCGGAGAGGAAAAATGCAACTCTCTATTATATTTTATTGAGAAAGCAAGCCTTAAATATATAGGCAATCTATTTAGGAAGATAGTTACAAAAAATAAAATATTCCTAAGAACTAGGAAACTAAGAAACAGAAAGCTAAAAACTAGGGGTTTACACATCCTTATTTGAAAATTAAAAAACTAATAAATACTCTAATAAAATAACTGGATAATTAGCTAGAGTTTATCCAAATTTATCTCTAACTGCCAACAAGGACCTACCTGCACTATCTCTACATATGAGAATCATTGAGTGAGCTTGAAATTGGTGGCATACCATTTAATGTGAAAGATCCTTATAACATGACTCCAAAAGATGCATGAGGCCTAAATATATCTGAAATAAAAGTTGTATGAGATTGAAGGGATGGTTGCATTTAGGCTTTTTTGTTCTATAATAGATTGGTTGGCTGTTCGCTAAGAAAGGGAGTTGTTTTTTTTATTTTCTCTTTATTTTGGTGTGCCTTCTGCTGATATGAGTTAAAATCAACTCATTAGTTATTGATAATCCAGGTTTTCACATGACGAAACAATAAATAATGAGTTGGTTTTTACTCATTACTGATAGTCCATGTAATTATGTGAGGAAACAAACATTAATGATTGTAAATTTTACTTTGTAGCTTGTAAAATTATGGAAGTTGAACTTCTAATTTCTCATTATAGTAGATAATGATTATTTTCAATTAATAGATCCAGTTTATTTTCATGAAAATTTGTACTTCATAATAATGATTTTATCTTTCTGATTTTGATGTTGAAATTGGAGTAATATAATGAGTGTTGAGTTTCTACCTTTTGCTAAATAGTTTCTTCTTTCATAAATCAGTTCTTTCAAATCTGATACAAGAGATAGAACCATTAGATGTGAGCCTTATTCAAAAAGATGTTCTGCCCACTACTATTGATGTGATGAAACGAACTATCTCAGGCATGCTAGGTTTACTTCCATCCGACCAATTTCACATTGTAATCGAGGCTTTATGGCTACCACTCTCTAAGTTATTGGTTTCTTCAATGATGACTGGGTATGCTTATCTTCATTTAATGCATGCCTTTTATTTATTTCTTGAGACTCCATTTGGTTTCCAAGAAGATGGAAGACAAGGAAAAATATACTTTGAAATCTTATAGTTTTATTAATGAAATATTGGTTGTAGGAAACCAGGCTTACTCTCACTTCGTTATCCCTCAAAGCCTATATTCATGGCCTCCCTCCTTTTAGTTTGAAAAAAATTATTGTCAATATGTATTGGTTTGGGAACTAATATCTAGACTCATTTCTGTGGAGAAAAGGAATTGATGCTGACATCATAAACTTTTATGTGGCATTATTTATCATTGAATGTTGAAAAATCACATCTTTGTCCTGCCTTTTTGTGCAACCAACAGGGAAATGATCAATGTAGAAGATACAAATGGAAGCATATAATCTATCTAGTAAATAAAGTAACAATAAGTACACTCTAGATGGTGAATATTGTTTATTGATCCCTTTAGTAAAAGAAAAATGTAAGGGGCATTGTCTATGCAAGACTTCTCAAGTAAAAGAAGTGCAAAGACAGAATAGTAAGGTGAATGGTGAATATTATTAGGCTAATACCTTTCGTAATATGTTGCCCTATGCATGCATATGGAGAGATAAATGAGAAGTATTTGCAAATTACAAATAAATAGATGAGGACAATAGCAATTAGAGAGAGTCAACCTTGAGACCTGTACATACATGATCCCAGAGTCATTTCATTTCCATTTAGAGCTTGGAGCTGTCGACCCAGTGTTGTTTTTCATTTATGACCCAAAGTCATTTCTTCTCTAGTTAGAGCTGAAGCTCTCACCCAGAGTCATTTTTCATTTATGACCCAGAGTCATTTCTTTTCCATTTAGAGCCTAGATCTCTCGACCTAAAGTCGTTTTTCATTTATAACCTAGAGTCATTTCTTTTCCATTTAGAGCCCTGAGCTCTTGACCGAGAGTCGTTTTTCAATTATGACCTAGAGTCATTTCTTTTCCATTTAGACCCAGGAGCTCTCGACCCCGAGTCATTTTTTTTGTTACTCAGAGTCATTTCTTTTCCATTTAAATCCCGGAGCTCTCGACCGAGAGTCAATTTTTCATTTATGACCCAAAGTCATTTCTTTCCCATTTAGAGCCTAGAGCTCTTGACCAAGAGTCATTTTTCATTTATGACCCATAGTAATTTCTTTTCCATTTAGAGCCCAGAGCTCTTGACCCGGAGTCATTTTTCAATTATGACCTAGAGTAATTTCTTTTCCATTTAAAGATTGGAGGTCTCGACCATGAGTCCTTTTTTTTTATTACCTAGAGTCATTTCTTTTCCATTTAAATCCCAAAACTCTCAACCTAGAGTTGTTTTTCATTTATGACCCAGAGTCATTTCTTTTCCATCTAGAGCCTGGAGCTCTCGACCTAGAGTTGTTTTTCATTTATGACCGAAAGTCTTTTTTTTATTTTTATGACCTGGAGTCATTTTTTTTTCCATTTAAATCCACGAGCTCTCGACCTAGAGTTGTTTTTCATTTATGACCCAAAGTCATTTCTTTTCCATTTAGAGCCCGGAGATCTCGACCCATAGTCGTTTTTCATTTATGACCCATAGTCATATTGTTTCCATTTAGAGCCCAGAGCTTTCGACTGAGAGTCGTTTTTCATTTATGACCTAGATTCATTCTTTTCCACTTAGAACCCATAGCTCTCGATTAAGAGTTGTTTTTCATTTATAACCCATAGACATTTCTTTTTCATTTAGAGCCTAGAGCTCTCAACCCAGGTTGGATCTCTATGGATCCATCACTAATGGATTTCTATGGATTGAGTCTGAAAAGCTTACCAAGTGTTGGCCCAGGTGATTATAAGGGATTTTAAGTTAACTATAAATATAAAAACCATTACCGGGTCACAACTTCCTCTTCATTAAAAACTTAAACAAGGAAAACTTCCACTTTGGTATCCAGATCCCTTACCTAGCTTCCTTCAGTCCAAGAAACAAAAAGTCTAGCCACTCATCCTCTGGGAGAACATCGTCAGAGATTGTTTGGCTAGAAAGAAAATACAATGAAAGTGAGTAGGTAAGGCAGAGAAAAGCTCTATATATTTCTTACTAAAAATGTACAAGTGATCCCCAAGAATTTCTTCTGAGATTTTGAGATAGATTTACAAAAAGAGATATCTTAAGACATATATAGAGATATATTTTCAACCCCTTAATTAGATATCCTAAATATCTAAAAAGATCTTTAGCTTATTATAAGGAGAAAATAGGTAATTACACAAAATATCTTGAGATAAAAATCTAACTGAGTCGGTGCGCAAATATCTAAAGATTACACAAGAATATTTCACAAGCTTGCGAAATTCTTCAATTTTGCAAGGCTGAAAAAGGGTTGCAAAATTCTTCAGTTTTGCAAGGCTAAAAAGGGGTTGCGAAATTCATCCTCAGTTTCGCAAGGCTTGCGAAATTCCTTCTTGGGCAATTCGCAAGCTTGCGAATATTTCACAAGGGGTTGCGAAATTCACGAATGTTAGATTCCTTCTCTGATTCTCATCCTTGCATACTTGATTGATTTGGCAAAGGCTTCGAAGCTCTCCAAAACTTGGATTCCTCATGTAATTTGGCTTCAATCTTGCTTTGCCATAGACTATACCAAGTTCTCCCTCATTCTTGACTTGTTTTAATGATAAAAATACTACCAAAAACACCAAAACTAGCCAAAAATTGATAACACTTGCAAGGGTCCTTAATGTACCAATTGAGTTAAAAAGGTAATAAACACTACTCAAAAGTGTTTATAAGAGTTTATAACAAGCTATAAAAGAGCACTTTTTGAGTAGTAATCATAACCCAATAGGGTTTACTGGTTAATCAATTAGCCTAATCCAAAGACCTTGTTCACTTACCCCTACGCAACCTTACATAATTATCAAAATGCCTTATGCACAAAAGTGAACCTAGAGACAATCTAACCCTATAACCCATGCCAACAAGGTTTATGAGCTCAAATCAAGGACCATTGGGACCCATCGGAATACTGGCTTCTTCATAATCCATTTCTAAAGTTGATTCAACATCCACAATAGAGAATATATTGAACTCTAGTATCCTATGCGCTGGGGTCCGTGACTTGCTATTCGTTGTGTTCAATCTTCTCATGAACTAGTGTCCATAGTCTAACAAGGTGAAAGCTATCAACCTTTCAAGATTACCTCTACTATCCTTAAGTTATAAATCCTCCTATTATGTGTTCAATTAATATGTCTTAGCTCTTAAAGAGCTTATGTCAAGTCCCAATTAAGGAACTACTATGGTCATAGTTTTCATGAACACAACTCCTTAGGATTACCTAAGGGAACTCTCTATCTTAATCCTAAGAGATATCATGGTGTCTTTATTAAGAATACCTATTGCTATCGGTTTTCATCAACAATAACCTAATCCATAGGGAATATATGATCAGCTTACGATCTCACCTGTAGGTCAAAGTCATTGTTAACTTTTAAACAAGCTCAATATTCTCTCAAGGTTGAGAGATAACACAATAAAGCAACTTAGTGAGGTCATGACTACTTGATAGTCTTAAGTCATGACTCACTATAGGTTTTGTCTAATGTGTAACCATACACACTAGTGCACTCACCATGGAAAGCTCATTCTGATAGCTAAGACAAACCATCCCTCCAATCAGGAGGTGGTGTACTAGAACCTCTAATGGGTTATCTAAACCCATGAAACAATTATGAACAAGTCATCTATTTTTAAGGAACCCATGACTTACATCTTTTGTGCAACTCCTAATGCACCAAAGTCACATACAATGCAAAAGATGTAAGTAAGAATGCTTATAAAGTATAATACATGGAATAAGGATGGATAAAAGTAAAATTGGAACATCATTAAATAAATAATGAATTCTAAATTTATTACATCATGTCATGCTTTTAAGTGCTCTATACTAACATTCTTCCACTAGCCCTCAAAGCATCATGCCTATAAAGTATACCAGATACTCATCTTAAAATCCCTATGACCAACAAAGACTTTCCCTATAAATGTCTTAGTGAAAGGATCCACCAGGTTCTCTACTGAAGGTATCTTGTCACCCTCTAAACTATCTCAACACTTTGGAGCACAAACACATAATCTTTCATTCTCTTAATATACTTAAGTATATGATTGACAACTTTCCAATATTTTGGACCTAGATTAGACTGATATCTACTCACCATACCCACTTAAAAGCAAATATCTAGCCTAGTACATAGCATCACATACAAAAGACTACCCATTGCAAAGGCATAGGGTACTAACTGCATGCACTCTTGTTCCTCGAGTGTTTTAGGACACTGATCCTAAGAAATGGGAATTCCATGCCTAAAAAGTAACAAACATTTCTTGGAATCCTATATCACATACTTGACTAAAAGCTTATCTATGTAGGTAGCTTGAGATAGTGCAAGTTTCCTATTATTGTGGTCCCCAAGGACCTTAATTCGAAGAATATATTGCATTTCTCCTAGATCTTTTATCTGGAACTGAGTAGACAACCAGATCTTGACTGATGATAATAACCCTACATCATTACCAATGAGTAGAATGTCATCAACATACAATATCATAAAGACCATCATGCTTCCCTACACCTTCTCGTACACACAAGGCCTTTGCTATGAAAATATCTTATTACATCATATAGAGGCTAATATAAAGATAATCATTTAAGAACACTATCTTGATAGCCTATTTCAATATCTCATAAATAAGATACACCACAATGGGTAGGAGTACTATGATGGATCTGAATATGGCTACTGGTGAAAAGGTTTCCTATATTTGAAACAATGTTTCGAACTATAACCTTTAGTTAGAACCTAGCCACATAAAAATCAACTTTTCCACCCACTCATTTGTTCCTCTTATAGACCAACTTACACCTATGGGTTTTATCCCTTCAAGTGCTTCTATAGGAACCTAGACTACATTAGAATCACAAGGATTTTAACTCTGTCTCCATAGATTTTTGCCAAAGATGTGCATCCCCATCATTCATTGTTTTATTGTAATTTATGGTATCGATCCCATGTTCCTTTAGAATGGCCTCGAAAGACTTTCCTAAATACATGAATCTGTCTAGTTGTTTAACAACCCTCCTATTACGATAAGGCATCGGTGTATGAGAAATAGGAATGGTTGGCACTCGATCCATAGTATGTTATGTATAATGAGACCATGTTTTAGTATTCTCCAATCTATATCATTGTTTGCCTTATTACATATCATATAGTCTTCATTAGAAATCTAGTATTTGTAACAACAAACACCTTCTAATAATCCTAACTATAAAGTAATAATCCCTAAATCCTCTTGAATATCTTATAAAGTGATACACCTCTTTAGAAAAAGAGGTATTATACATCCTTTAAGATATATCCCCAAAGAATATGGGAAGTAATGAGAAACCAATCACCGACCTCACTATGTCTTTCAAAGTTCAATATCTTATTTCCATTACTCCATTTGCAATGGAGTCCTTGGTGCACACAACTAGGATATCATCTCATACTCCATATGGAAAGGATCGAACCTACTAGACACATTACCTCAATCTAATTGAAGTGCCTTGATATGTTTACCTAATAGGTTATCTGATTACACCTTAAATTCAATGAATTTATCAAAGGCATTAGATTTCCTATCTATATATCCAAAACTAGAGTATTTATCACTAAAATGATCAAATACCCATACTTTCCATATATAAACACCAAAAGGTTCATATACATGAGTATGCACTAAATCCAAACATTCCTTGGTTACAAGTCCTTTAAAAATAAAGGGGCCTCTTGGTCCTTTTATCATCTATATAGGATTTGTAGATTGAAAGATCTTCTAGATTAAGAAGGTCTAGACTTAATTAGTCTTTGGATCCTATATAGATTAATATGACATAGGCTTTAAAAGCCAAATGTTTGATTAGTGTTAGGTTCTTTATTTTAGTGAGATCTGACCATTCTCATTACTTGGCAAAGTGATAATGGAGTCTCACATAAAAAAAGGCACTTCCCACTAACTTGCACAATTAATCTTGCAACTGAAGCTAAGGAGAGTACAATCCCATCATGTGACCTTCTCACTTGTTGAAAACCCTGTAAGGAACTATAAATAGTGGGCCTAGAATCTATCCAACACTATGTATTAAAAAGACAAGAACATGACATGTACTTGCCTATCCTTAAGCACTCCAAACATTCCTTCTTTTAGTGTCTTAAAAGGTAAAAAATGAATCATTGCCCATGAGTTTTTTCTCTCATTCTTCATCTTGAACTTTTCTTCTTTGGTGTTGTTTTTCTTCTCTTTAGCAAAAAAGCCTGAAAAACTTTAACTTCCATATGTACACTCTTTTACGCTTTGAGAATCTTCTTACCCATCCCAAAGGAATCTAGTAAGATCTCTAAGATAACTTGAATCCTAGTTTTCATAATAGTCTTAAGGGCAACTTGTCTAGTTGACTTGCCTTTATCACCAACAATCCTTGCAACTTTAAAGAGAATACCATAGACTATGGAAATAGACATGTGTTGCTTTTGCAACAGATTATCTAAAGATCCAAGTATGAGAGACTTAGTCTTTTGATCTATCTTATACCACTTTTGATATGTTTCTCTTACTTTATGATAGGATTGTTCAAAAGAAATAACAAACTCTACCAAAATCAACTTCTATGAAATTAATACTATATCTAGATTATTTTCAGGATATAATTAAGTCCAATTTAAACAAAAGATAATAGGTGATAGGTTAAACACGTAATATCTATAACAAATATAATAATTCCATGCATTAATAAAAAGAAACTGAGCATCAAGGCAAGTTGGTAATTAATTTAGCAAAAATATAGCGCTCTCAAACTACTTATATCTATGCAAGGTATCTTAGTATCATAAGAATCAAGCCTACTTTAGGCAGATCATGACTTATATTACTAGAAAAATATTCTCTCTAATTAATCAACCTGCCTTAAACCTCCTAAGGTAATCCTAAGGCATTGATCAACATGCCTTTATGTTCAGCCCTTATCCCATGAAAGTAGGACCACTTTAGGTGATTCTACCACTTCATGTCTAAGTTAAGTGTGTAACCAAGATCCTTGATATCAATGTTACTAAGTGAAGAGTTCCATCTTTAAGATTGGCCACTCCCATTACAAACATATATAGTTTTGTCCATAAAGAATAGTCCATATCCCTTAATTCCCTAGGCCACCCCATCTTTATGATGCTGATGGGCCCAAAATCAAGATAGGCTCATTCTTGGAGGTTATGGGCTTACTTATGGCCTATTCCCACTTCATATTTTGGAAGAGAGACTTTAAGATAATTTTGGTAACTATCTTAAATTTCCAAAAATTTTATTTATTACTTGAATTAGGACTCCCGTGTCAAATAGTGATATATTTCATATTCCTTATCCTTGAACTTTCCTTTCCAAACTAAACGGTTTCCACCTTCTCTCGGGGGAGGGGGATCCTAGAAGACCAATTTAGGTGTCATTCTCCTTCTCTTTGAGGGGAGAGCCTAGAGAGCCACCAAACCCAAATAAAGGAAAGTCACAAAAGGAATTTGAAATTCCAAATGACGATAACCAATTTCTTAAATAAATAATAGTGGAAATAAAACTCATGCAAAATTTTTCTTCTAAGAAAATCCAAAATTATCATTTTAATTTATTTTATTTGAAACAATATCTTGGTAAGCTATCTTGATCATGAATTATCTATCATATATTTTTCCAAAAATAATTTATTTCTTTAAATTAGAATCTTGTGCTAAATAGGAAAGATTTTATTTCCTAAAGACTTGGAAAAAGAAAACTCTTCCTCAAAATAAAAAGATTCTTAGAAATCTAAAATCTCTAAGAGTTTAATTTTGAAAATGAAGTAAGTTCTTTATTTCTTTCCAACTTGTCTTTACCTAAAATAAAAATTTTCTAATTCCTAACACATTCCAATTTAATAAATTATCTAAAAAAAGGAAACAAAAAAATTCATTAACTTAAGAATACCAAAATATACTTTATTCCAAAAATAAAAAAAAAGCATAAAAGACATTAAAAGAAATTAAATAAGTAATTCCCATGGCCTTAGGGATCTTGTTGCAAATTTGGTAACTAAAACTTGTATAAAATCCAAATTACCAAAATAGCCCTACAACCAAAGATAGGGTTAGTGAAAAAAGAAAAACCCAACGGGCCCAATTGCCACAAAAAGAAGCCCAAAAATTGAACCCTAACAACCAAAAACAATTTGGCCCAAACTCAATCTAGTGATTATATGCCCTTTGCGCAGCCTTACTTCAATAAACCATATCTCCCTCGTTTCAACTTCGAATTGCAATTTGTTTGAAGAACAGGATTCTTGAATTCCTAAGCTTAAAAGTCATATGTTGTTTACCTCAAAAAGATCATGGGAGGTAGCCCCATTTTTAAGTTGAAACCAGTGCCACTGTGCTGCCATGCTCTTTGCGCAACCTTACTTCAAATAGCTATATCTCCCTCATTTCAACTCCAAATTGTGATCCATTTAAAGCTTTGGATTTCTGAATTCCTAATCTTCAAAACCATATGTGGTTTACCCCAAAAATCTCACAGTATGAAGCCCTGATTTTGAGTTGAAGTCAGCATCACTATGCTGCCATGCTCTTTGCGCAGCCTAGCTTCAATCACCTATACCTCCCTGGTTTCTACTCCGAATTGCGATCCGTTTGAAGCGTTGGAATCCTGAATTCCTAAGATTCAAAACCACAGGTGTTTTTATCCAAGAAAATCATAGGAATTTATCCTGAGTTTAAGTTAAAAGTGACAAAACTATGCTGCCAAGGATCTCAAATCAAGAACTTCCAAGATTCTTTCTTTTCCATTAAATCATCATAGGAACTCATGAAAGAAACTTCAAGAAGCCTTCTTTTCTCTTTTCCAGCAAGAGAATGTGCGTGAACACTTTGTGATGCTTTGGATTGGTTCCATACTCTCCATAGGTTACAAAAAATGATAAATAAATAAATAAAAAATTACAACAAAATCCTATACTCTAAAGATTTGGAATTTACATATCATTCTAAGATAATAAAAAAAAGGGGGGATTTTTACAAAAGAACAAAAATCCTATGCCTCTTATGAGGCTTAAAACTCATCTAGGAAAAGTAAAAACCAATCCAAGTAATTATTACATCCCCAATAAAAGCAATCATAATTATAACCATCATATTATAATAAGATTATAATAAAGAACACATATTAATTATCCCTAGGGCCATGGGATAAACAAAAACCCTACAAACCCAAGTTAGCACACCCTAGAATGGTTCTAGCACAATTACTAACCTATGGCTCTCATAGGTGTTGAACCCAGATCTTTTCATTTCCCAAGCCTAGATCAGGTTAGGAACATGCAAAACTATTATAGGCTTTTTCTAAATCCTATGCACAATGGAAAAATAACATTTTTATATTTTAAAATGATTTAGAAAGTGCTAACGAAAACCATGCCTCAAATTTGAATGTTCCTGAATCACATCCACATGGTGAATATGACGAACGAAATAAGAAAAGTCTCGTAAACCCACGATCTTTTGCACGATGATTGGAACATTGATGTTGACACACTTCCAAGGGGGAGTAAAAGAGGGTGAAGGTTATAGCTCTCTATCTCTCTAGATGGTGGAAGACAAAAGTTATGAAAACCCTAACCCTATGGGGTATTTATAAGGTTCCTAAGTGGGCTTAAGTGACTTGAGCTCACATGGGCTTGGGTCACTTAATCTAGCCCAAAATGGGTTCTAATTGATTAATTAACCCAATAGGGTTTACTAATTAATCAATTAGCCCAATCTAAAGACCTTGTTCATTTACCCCTATGGAATCTTATGTAATTACCAAAATGCCCCTATGCACAAAAGTGAACCTAGAGCTAATCTGAGCCTCATAACCTATGCCAACAAGGTATATGAGCTCAGAGCGAGGACCATTAGGACCCATTGGAATACTGACTCCTTTAAAATCCAATTATAAAGTTGATTCAACATTACACTATAGAGAATCAACTGAACTCTAGTATCCTATGTAAATAACAATGAGACACCAAGTGCTTGGGTATGTGACCTGCTATCCATTGTGTTTAGTCTCCCCATGAACTAGTATCTGTAGTCTAACAACGTGAAAAATATCAGCTTTTCAAGACTACCTCTACTATCATTAAGTTACAAATCCTCATATTGTGTGTTCAATTAACATTTCTTAGCTCTTAAAGAGTCTATGTCAAGTTCCACTTAAGGAACTACTATGGTTATAGTTTCTATGAACACAACTCCTTAGGATCACCCAAGGGGGACACATTGTCTCAATCCCAAGAGATATCATGGCGCCTTTATTGAGAATACCTATTACTATCTACTTCCATCAACAGTGACCCAATCCATAGGGAATATATGATCAACTTATGATCTCAAATGTAGGTCAAATTCATTACTAACTTTAGCACAAGATTAATATTTTCTCAAGGTTAAGAGACAATACAATGAAGTAGCTTGGTAAGGTCATGACTACTTGATAGCCTTAAGTCATGACTTACTGTAGGTCTTGTCCGATGTGTAACCATACACACTAGTGCACTCACTATAGGAAGCCCGTCCTAACAGCTAAGATCAACCATTCCTCCAATTAGAAGGTGGTGCACTACAACCTCTAATGGGTTGCCTAGACCTATGAACCAGTTGTGAATAAGTCATTTATTTGCAAGGAACCTATGAATTTGATCTTCTATGTAACTCCTAATGCACCTAAGTCACGTATAATGCAAAAGATGCAAGAATGCTCATAAAGTATAATACATGGAATAAGGATAGATAAAAGTGAAACTGGAACATCATTAAATAAATAATGAAGTCAAACTTTATTACATCATGCCATGCTTTTAAGGGCTTTATCCAAACAGGTGTAGCCCTCTCATCTGAATCATATTATGTGATCTCATCATCAATATCAAGTATTTATGATGTGGGTGAATAGGGTGCATGTAAAGAAAAATCATCACAAGAGGTAGATGAATACTAATAAATTCTCAAATCCATAACTGAAGCATCATAACATAGTTAAAGTGGGTAACAAATCCCGATAGAATGTCAAATGAAAGAGGTGGGTCAATAGAGTCGAAGCTCCCTTAACTAAGCCAATAGTGCCCTCATACGTATAAGTAGTAGGAATAACAAAAGCAAGAAGCTCAGGAGTAGGAATAGTTTGATCCTCCTTAGAAATCTCGATGACAGACACTCCAAAAAGCTCTACTGGCGAGAGAGGCTCACATTGAACTACATCAAGGAACTGATATAATACCTAACTTGTCCATCTCATTAGGGTACTCATCATGAGGAACTACTCCATCAATCATAGTTGTAGGCTTAATGACTACCCATAATCAATAGTCTCCTTTAGGAAGCACAAAAAGAATAAGTTGGCTCAATTTGGAGATGGTGGAACAATTATCACAGAAACTGACGCACTAAAGGTCTCATCATCCACGTACAATTCGTGAAGCATACACTGAATCTCATCCACTATACTACCATTAGTGCCTATCTCCTCAACACAAGGTTGAACCTCTGATCCTCTAACAAAGTAATCAACCAAGTTGAAAGTGTAAGGGCAAACAGGATAATCAAATGGGATGCTAAACAAACGAGCCCTCACCCTATCCTTGTGCAAGCGTGCCATGAAACGAACATCATCCTCTAAAGGGGTGAATCCAAATCCAAAAGGAGTATCATAATCAATGACAGTCATAAACTTACTAGATTCATGTGGTGTTGTCCTACCCTAAAACCAGGTAGAAAGGATATGTCTCTCATCATATCAAGAACAAGGATACTATTGTGCTGATCAAATGACATGGCCACAAAATCTCTATAGAAATCTTGAATCTCAAGAGTTTGTACCTCATCAAATGTGAATCCTGTGAGAAAGAGATCATCATCACTATGACTGATCTGCAATATTGGCTCAAAGAATGAAATCACGTCCCTAGTAGACTGTACTTTAATGACTTGCCCATCATAGATAAACTTCACCTTCTGATGAAGGGAAGATGGAATAACTCTAGCCTAATGAATTCAAGGTCGACCCAAAATCAGGTTAAAAGATGCAGGAATCCTCAAAACCTAAAATAATATAGAGAACGTGGTCGGACCAATCAACAAATCTATAGTCAAGGTGCCCATGACCTCCTTTTGAGAGTTGTCATAAGCTTTAACTATCTGTGTAGAGAGACCAAAATCCGAAGGTGCAAATTTGAGGGCTACAATAGTGGCTAATGGTCAAACATTCAAGGCAGAGCCATTATCCAATAAGATGGATGAGTGTAGACCCTCAATTTTGTCCCTTTAACACATGTCTTTAAGTTCGTTTTCAGTACTCCACAGTAGTTCCTTGGTGGCCCAGTACTACTCACCACTTACCTTTTTCTGAGTCACCTTGGAGACTTTGGTTGAGGGATTATTTGATCCCTTATTGTGACCCTTGATAGCCCTAACTTAGACTTAGGTTTTTCTTGTTTTTTTTTAGGATAGCTTTTAGATACACTTGGCCAATTAGGCAGAACCCTAGGCCCACTTAGGCACCCTAGGCCCGTTAAGGCCCTCTAGGCTCACTTAGCCATCCTAGGCCTACTTAGACAATTTAGGTTCGCTTAGATACACTTAGGCACTTTAAGCCCATCTAGGTGCACTTGGCCAATTAGGCAGAACCTTAGGTCCCTTAAGCACTTTTCTAGGTTTAGTTTCACCGAAATTTGTTTTCTCATTTTTTTTCTTTATTCATTTATTTTATTGATTAATTTTAGGTTTAAGTGAGTTTTGATTTATTTTATATCATTATTATCTGTATTATTATTATTTTTTGTTTATTTATTTTATTTTATGATTGTATGAAAGGATTTTTTTTTTTTTTTGCATGAGGAAACGGGTTGCTATTGACTTTTGAGAGAATATCCACATCTTTGAAAGAAAGAAAATTACCAAAGCTGGTTTTGGTAAATGAAAATAAGAAGATGAAGCGTGTACATGGACGGAAAAGTGAGTTGTGTTCAGAATGAAGTGAAATTCTAAGCCGCATAGAAAAGGCATATTCGGCTGGTCAAAGAGGGACGCCTATGGGAAGGGATCAAGATGGCTTGAAGGTGATTCCCGACATGTAAAGAAAACATATTCAGCGGCTCAAAAGAGGATGCTCATGGGAATGAATGAGGACAGTTATATGGGAAAGATACAGAGGAAGAGAAGAGTTTTTTTTTAAGGAAAGGAAATTTTCAGAGAAGTGTGATGAAGGGGAGGGGCTGTTGTTCCTTCCATTACCATGGCTGGAGAGAGGAGTTAAATGGGGGATTGAAAAGAGATTAAGGAAAGGAAAAAGGAAAGAAAAGAAAGGATCGGGGAAAAACAGAGAGGGGGATTGATACAAGAGGGGTTTTGAAGAATTTTGGCACAGGGGAGACGTCATTCTTGGTAATCGTGAGTGCCATCTTCATAGTGGATCGTCACTCACATCTCCATCATTGACTTGGAAAGAAGGGCTACAACTAGAGATTACCACTTGTCTCTGTCTTGAGAAGTTCATCAGTAGTGTGCTTTCTCTCAGATCAACCAGACGTCTCACCACGGGAACACCGACTTCACCACTGCCAGTCCGCACGTCTTGATCATTCTCCCATCACCATAACAAGAAACACCTGCAATGCCGTACTAATCATCATCGAACCGGTATCTTCTCATCTCGGCATCTGCATCTCAAAAATATTTTGGTTTTTGGGTGCATCAAATCTCCATAGAAAGGCTGAGGAGTATGCCTTCATCTGAGAGGAGGTTTCAAGTTTATGTTGGCATCTCCATTTCTGACGTCTTCTTCTTAGAAAATTTGAGATTTTTGTTCACACCTTCAGCACCAACTCCACGCTGCAATTTGTAGCTGCATGCCTCCCCCCACGATCTGTATCCACCGCCAGTCCAATCATCAAGTCTTCATCCCCACGGGCTACATCCATCGTCAGTCCACGCACCAATAGAGCCTCCACGGGTGGCACTTCTGGGCATCATCCCTATGTTTTGAAGGAGAACACTTCACAGCCATTGAAGATCTGCACTAGCATGCTAGTTCCATCATTTGAGCATCACACCCACATCTCCACCTCGCTGGTTTTCAGACAACCATCTTCACGCTGCAACTAGTCACCATCTGCCCACACCTCACCACATCAGCCACGTACTGTCATTTTGGTAAGTTAGGTGAGTCATTTTTATATATATATGGCAGCATGTGTTTCATGTAAAGTGCAAGTTTGGATATTTTTTTTAAGTGGAAATATTATTATAATGGTAAGTGGTTTGACTTTTACAAGTTCTGGCACGTATTGATTTTGAATATGGTAGCATGAGTTTAAAAAAACTAGAATTGTTATTTAGGTTTATGAAACAATGCAAGTTTGGACATTTTTCTTTAGTGGAATTATTATTATAATAGGTAAGTGGATTTACTTTTATTGCTAGTGCCGACATATATTTGTTTCATTTTAATATGGCAACATGGGAATTGTGTTTAGGGTTAGTTTTGATTTATTATATTAAATTCGGAAAATATATTTTTTTATATGTAGTTTTACTTTAAGAAAAATATATATATATAATTTGATTTTTATTTAATTTAGTTTTGATTCATTTAATTATTAGTTGTTATTTATTTATTTGCTACTAATCTAATGCTTGGTAACTTATTTATTTATTTATTAATGAGATTGAACCTATGGGTTAAAAATTTAGTTTTAAAAAAAAAAAAAATCTATTGAAGGTGGTTTGAATTGGCTTTAGGTTTAGTTAAAATTATAGTATGTTGAAATGATTGATTTTTATGTGTTAAGTATTATATTTTAAACTTGCCTTGATTACTGATAAAAATGTTTGTTAAGCTCAAATTTATTTTACTAACATAAGTTAATTTAAAAAAAATATATTATTTAAATCCTTGAGTTCATATTTCATTTTATTCATATTTTATTTCATTCGTATTTATTTTTTTGTGTCATCAACTTATCCATTTGATTATGAGTTTAATTTTATAGGTTAGAAAGTTAGTCTCAGGTAGTTTTATAA
The DNA here is from genome assembly GCF_004353265.1 of Vitis riparia. Taxonomy (NCBI): domain Eukaryota; kingdom Viridiplantae; phylum Streptophyta; class Magnoliopsida; order Vitales; family Vitaceae; genus Vitis; species Vitis riparia. Next base: position 13,518,093 of record NC_048433.1, on the reverse strand, counting down.
TTTAATTTGTGGTTAAGGTAAAATTTAGTTTGTTAAAATAATTGATCACGTGTGTTAAGAATTTAAGTTTAGATTGGCTTTAATTAGTGTTTAATTCATTTTCTGCCTAGATTTCATTTTAATAATGTAAGTAATTAGATTCCCTGAATTCATATTTTGTTTTAGTTTCCTTTCGTTTAAATTGATTCATTTTAATTATTTTAGGAGTTTGTATAATTTTAGGTCATTAATAAAATCAATTCTATTTTTGAAAATTCATGCCTTTACTTTACTTTAATTTAGTTTCGCACATCTATTCGATTTAGATATTTTATATAATATTACTTCATTAATAAAGTTAATTCTATGTTTGAAAATTATTGTTTGCTTTGATTCAATTTGGCTCATTTTAATCAATCTAGATGCGTTTGTGTGTTTAGTTGATCTCATGCTAATTCTTGATTGTTATTCTTAATGGATGTGTTTCTTGAATATTCTTCATTAATTCTTGGTGGGTATCTCGTTAGCTTATTTGATCTAAGTTTGAATAGTTTATTGCTTTGGTAGTCTCTAGTAAAATTTACTTTTTGGAGGCCATCGGAAAATAGTGAAGATTGGCCTCCATTCTCATCACTTCAATTTTCTCGATTGTCAAAAATTCTACTTTGTGATTTTGTTCTCTTTTGTTTTGCTTGGTATTTTGATTTCGTACATTTTATTGTTTTCAAATTAATTTCTTTCATTTTTAAAACATAACACTGTTCTCAAAAGATCCCTTTAAAAATCCATTTCAAAAATTCATTTAGAGTTCTTAGAATCAAAATCTCATTCCCTTTAGAAATCCATTTCAAAAATTCATTTAGAGTTCTTAGAATCAAAATCTCATTTTTTAAAATAATGTGCAACCATGTTTTGATCGGTTCACATCTTTAAAATAAAATTACAGTTTTGAATAAAACACGAATCAAAGCTTGTGGTCTCAAATAAATGGGATAATTCTAAGCTAAATTCGTGTATATCAATTGGGGAATTGGTGAAACCCCTACATAAGAAAATCTTTTCAAAAATTATTTTTGTTGCCACTTTTGTCACTTGTTGAAATTATGTCTATCTTTTTTTTAGGAATTGTATATAAGATGAGTGTGATAATTAGTGTTTTCATATACTTTGATAATTTTTGCTATGCCAATTAGATAACGAGCATGCTAGGATTTCTATATTTTATTATTTATTATCTAACCCTTCATGTCTTATGGAAGCGCATTGTAAGTTATCTATGTTATCCAGGTACGTCCCTTATCACCTACTTTCTAAATTTTTGTAAACAATCATGTCACTGTGAAATATGCATATGTTTGATAGTCCTTAGGTGCTTAGATGTATGCTAGATTCGCTATGATTAAATACATGTTGTGTGTTGTACTTCTATACTAACTTTGATGTCTTATGATAGCACTTAAGAAGCAGTCCAGGAACGTACCCTAAATCTTCTTCATGATTGTGATTGGTTTTCCTGCTAAGCATGCTATTTTTCAAAATCACCTAGCCTACTTAGGTATCCATAACTAATCGATTAATTACCACGTTTCCCTCAACTTAGTCAGTAGAGACCTTTTCAAGGCTTAGAGGGGTGCTACCTCCTAGAGGTACCTTCCCAATAAGTAACCTGATCCCCGGACCAAGACTCGGGTTTTTCAAAGACATGCTTTTTCTAAAAATTATGGAGTCACATTTTAGGGTTTTTCTTTCTTGTTTTATTTTCCCTTTTAAATAAAAATAAAATAAGTGGCGACTCCAATTTTTTCCAAAAATTAATTTTTCACAAATAAAAAGCGAGTCTCGCCGATCGAGTGGGGACGCACGTGAAAAATGCGGGTCCACAATGAGACTCTGTGACTTGAACAAACAACCGAAATATAGAGAGGGCAAGTATTGTCTAAACCCTCTGGTGACAAATCATCAGCAAAAAACATAATGCAAGTGATCCTATCTACCGTCATCATATGAATCAATCCCTCTAGGGTACTAGTGGTCTTAACACGTATTTGACTCAAGGCTCAAATCAATGCATCTTTATGGGTACTAGAAGTAGCCAACAAACTTCAAATGGATATCCGAGCCTAGGTGCTTTGCAGTTGTCTCAAGATCTCATCATCCTCTCTTCTGACCTCCTCACAAGAGTCCATACCACCAAATGGTCTAGCAACTAGAAGTGATGGTTGAGTTATCCTACCACTATGGGTCATAACTTGTACATCCACATCAATGTCCTTGGGTTATAGAATAAACAGGGCAAATACGCCCTCATGTCCAATATCTAATGGCCTAGAGGGAATCAATTATAATGGCGCTCTATCCGAAATCAAATTAAATGGTGCAGAGATTGGAAAATCAAATGTAACTCCAACAAACTCATAACCATCATCCAGAATAATTAGCTCAGGTAATCCATCATCCCAACTCAACATGCGTATAATGCCATCCTGAACAAAGTCCATGTGATAAATACCACTAGGGGGTAGAGACATCGTATGTGTGGTGTGAACATGTAAAGGGGTTTTTGGTCACACTTAACTGCCCCAAATTAACCAAACCTTGATCTATCAAGTCTTGAATAGCATGTCTCAAAGCAGAGCAGTGATCAATGTCATGTCTTGGACCATGATGGTAAACATAGCGAAGGTCCATCTTGAACAAAGGTGGCACAGGTTGATTTGGTGGTCTTGGTGCTGCTGTAGTCAACAATCCTCCTTCCACAAGCTTCTGGAAAGCTCATCTCAAAGTGTGGACCCCGCATTTCGGCTCAATGCGTTTCCCACTCGATGGCGAGCTCGATTTTTATTTTGAAAAATTGATTTTTATTGATTAAGAAAATGACTTGGAGTCGCCACTTATTTTTGTTTTATTTTTAAAGGTTAAACAAAATAAGAAAGAAAAACCCTAAGTGTGACTCCATATTTTGAAAAAGGTGATCTGTGAAAAACCGGATTAGGTTCGGGGGTGAGGTTACTTATCGGGAAGGTACGGTAAAGACTGTAGCACCCCTCTAAGTCCCTAAAGTCGGGTCTCTACTAATAAAATGAAGCTGATGTGGCCATGATGAGGAAATCAATGAATACTCGAATCGAACATGCACATATGAATATCAAAACATGCATATAGAGATACCAGAATAAGAATGAGTGTGTACCTGGGCAACGAGTCATCATGCGCTATCAAGAGAGGGGGGTTAGTGCACAATTAAAGAATAATCTCATGCATGTCATAAAGCAGAATGGATCAATCAAGTGTGATACTCCAGTCAATCAATCAACTAATCAATCATCAAAATCATGTATGTAGGGCCCCCACCAAAGCCCTTTTATTTTTGCATGAATTAATTTCGTAAATTCCATCAATTGGAATTACAAAATTAAATCCTTGCTTATTTCAAAACGTTTGAAAACAAAAGAGATGTTGAAATTGTTTGCCAGAAGGAAAGACGACAACAAAGTTTTATTAAAAATGGGATTCTTGGGTGATCCTAAAAATCCTAAGGATGAAAGATGAGAAAATTGGAATTATTCGAAAATCAGAATTTTGAGAAAGATATTTACAAAATGGGAATTTGAGAAAACATTTTCAAAATCAAATAAAAATAAATCCAAGAATGTCACATGGTGTAAAGCATTCCACTTCCAGTCTGTTGTACTTCTGAATTATGGAGTTCCGCAAATTCAGCTAGCTCAGTCTCCTCAAATTCTGGGTTGACTTGTGAAGCCTCTTCAACTTCTTCATGTGTTTCAGTGACTAGATTACCTTGCTCTTTCATTCGAACAGTTCCAACCTCTAGCTCCTTCATAGGCCACTGCAAATTTTGTTGACTTTCCTTCACCAGATATGCACTACCCACAATGTCCACTTGTGAATCTGTGAAGTTACCAAATGCGAGAGACCCCATTCATTTGATTCTCAAAACCCATAAGACATACCGGGTTGCAATTTCACCTTGCTCATGCTTCTTTCCCATCTCTTGGCAACCTCATCTTTCTTGGAAATCTAGCATGTGTCTCCGTCAGCACTGGGATTATTTAGATGAGATGAATCATTGAATTTCGTGGCCGCAAATCCATCCATGCCCAAGCCTTGGGAGGTGTCATACTCACACAGACGATGTTTCCCTTCTGCCCATGTGATCTCCAGTTCAAAGCCTTCGCATTTCCTAGGAACTCCAAATCTGTTTGACCAACGGCATATGGGTAGCACTATAGGCAAAGAAGCCATAGTTTTTGGTGATGGTGGGCTCTTCCATTCAAGATTGGTTGAATTACATTTGGGTAGTAGTTAGTGGATGGTGAGGTGGAGCAAGATGGAACATCATCAGTAATCCTAGATTGCCCTGCTCCTGCAGCACCAGTCAGCAAACTGCTAGCAATGGAAAGCTAATTAGTTGCAGTCATTAGGGGAAGTCCCATATGCCCAGGCAATTCAGGCAGCATGCCAGGCTGCTGCTGTTGAAGCTTTGGCTGCTGAGGTGAATGAGAAAATCGAACACTTGTCTGGCTGTTACAAAGCGCACCTTCAAGCTTCAAAACTTATATGGATCTTGCCAATGGCTTACCGAGAGTTTGATGTGCATCAATTACCCGGGCAGACGGACAACATACTATTTTCTTTCCTCAAATTTCGAATGAACTAGATCAGGGCGCAATTTCTTCTACCACGGATGAGACTTGATCTGGACTGTTTCTAATGCTCGTGCCCAATACCGAGATCACTACCTTGGGGTTATCAACTGACTGCTATAATGCTTGCAAGGCTCGTATCAAATAGATTGGCAGTGATAGCAGCAACAAGAAGTCTATCTGGTTTCATTCTTGGAGTGGGTGCAGCCACCTGGCCATGAGGACAGATCCAAAGCCACGTGGGCATCACTTCCAATTGCTTCTGGAACAGCTTAAAGCAATCGGACTTAGAATTCTGGACATCCGAAACTGGTTTGTACAAACTCCTGCTTTTTAGAGGGAATATAAGCCTTAATGTAATAGAGATTTTGCCACAACCGGAAGCTGGAGAGATGCACTGATCACCTATGTCCAAGTAGGTATCAACATTATGACGTGTGCCATCACAAGAAAGTCCACCATTTACGCTTAAGGCATTATCATCAGGAGCTTTGCAACCAAATGCATATGAAGACTCCACTTCAAGGAAGCATGATTGAAGGGCAACAATAGCATTGTCGCATTTCAGAAGGGCATTATCACGCTCAGATATTGCAGCATTTTGTTGCATTAATGCCTCATATCTTGGGATTGTCAATTTGCAGCTATTGTCATGAGGGTTCCACATAACTTTGTAAAGCCTCAATGTGGAGACAAGGATTTATTATTTGAGCAGCAGAAGCAGTGACAGCTGATAAAACAGGGTGGTCCTCTCGTTCGCCACCTTGTTTAAGGCGAATTAGTACAATTGGCAAAGCAAGAGTTACATTCCAACTATGGCTGCCATCGCCGTCAAAGGAAGCCCCGAAAAGGTCAAAAGGATCTTTGCCAACCACATAGCAGCCCCAATAAGACAAGAAGCAAGAGCTCTTGTCATATAATTCAGGATCCTGATGGCATTTCAGCACCCTCCAGAGCACATCCAGCAATGGTGCCATCAATCAACAGCTGCTTCAGAGCATCATCATCCAGCAGCTGATTGCTCCCTGTAAGTCAGATCCGCAAACCATTGGCAGCAACAGAAGAAGCTCCCAAGCATTCAAACTGGAAGTATGGATACTAGCGTCCAATCTGCCTTCAACAATATGCTACTGGTTGTGTTCTTTGTGCTTCATCATTAAGCTTGCTCTCAGCCGTGGGTGGCAAGCTAGTTGAACTGCTCACAAGCCCAAGTACAAGACCAGGTAGCCTCTTTGTCTTGAATATTCATTATAGCAGCAGCTTCACAGAGTGACTCTACTTCTCTCATTTCTTTCACATCGGGATTTGCATCTTTTGACCTTAGGAAAGCTGCCATATATGCCATGACCTTGTTCACCGGAGCATACTTCTCTTCAAGTGCCACCTTAGCAGCCACCTCAACTTTGTTTGCTGCATTTGAGCCATAAATTGCGTCTTCATTTGTAGCAAGAACCACTCTTCTTGTCTGAACCGTGTGCAATAGCTGCAGCAGTTGGCTCATTAATAATTCATGCAACATTCAGGCCAGCCATAACGCCAGCATCCTTTGTAGCCTGCCTCTGGGCATCATTGAAGTAAGCAGGAACAGTAACCACAACATCTTTGATCTTCTTCCTATAAATGTGTTGTTCCCCAATAGTCTCTACGTGGACAGCTCCCATTTTTTTGTAATTCTTGAACAGTTTCTTCATCACTTCTGTCGGTGCATGTTCATCTAATTTGGGTTTAATATGATTATGTCTGCATCAGATCCAGCAAGTATTGCTCATTTCCTTGAATACATGTTGAAGATTCTAGCACATTCAGTGCTTGTTATCCGGACATAATCAGTGACTGATATTTGGCCAGACTCCACCATTGTGTCTCAAACCAGATGCATCCTCTCCTCAATACCATTAACACCATTAGGAATTTTTCGAAATTCATTAATTCCAAAAGCTTTCTGTGTGGAATTGAAGTCACAATGATCAGTCCCTACAAGCTGTAGGTTTCCAGTTGAAAGAGCAGCTTGAAAGGCCTTGTCCTGTCCCGTGCTTCCGCTGGCATCCCTTTGAGAGCGCTATGTCCATTGTGCACCATTCTGCAAGATGTCCTGTTTCACTTCCAAAAGAGAAGCCTGATTTGACAGAGTTCACATCCAACTAATTGTGGCATTTCTATAGGATTGAGGTACATAACTATGCGTTGCTGGTGAAGGTGCTATGATGACCATCAAAGATACCAACAACATGAACGCTAGTTTGAAGAATGCACTGAACCTCACGGGCCTTCGCTCCTCCTTCACAAGCATGAGCCCTCACTCCTAGATAATCACCAAGTGTTCATTTAACCTTCTCAATCTATTGTGTAAGTTATCGAATGGGTGCCAGTACCAAGGCCTGGCGTTAAACCAGACTATGATCAAGCTGATGCAAGATTATAGAGCAGAGAGTGGTCAGTTTTCTCCAATTCCAGATTGTGCCTGTGGGATTACATTGAGTCACCTGTAGACCTCATGTTATCTCTTCTCAGAGAATCTCTGTCCCTTTTCCTTTCTCGTCTAACTGCCTTAAGGAGCGTTTATGCGTCATGATTGGTGACTGTGCCTCATATGGATCCTTCTTTCTTCTCAGAATCAGGTTTGCATGCAGAGAGCCTGAGCTTGTTCAAGGTATAAAAGACATGAGGAGTCCCTTATTGGCAATTACGAACAGAGTGGAACATTTGTAATAGGAGAAGAAGATTGGACCCATCAGCAACCATGGTTTCATTCATATCACCAACCTGTGGTGTTCGTCTGATTCACCTTACTGCCATGCCATGAACTGAAACAGTTGAACACTTGGACTACGGCAAATAGACAAGCTTTCAACTCAAAACAATCAGACAGGGGAGTTCTACCAACACCACGGGATCTGTCTCATTTCAGCAGCAAATCATCTACTCCCCACCAAGAATGAGAGTAAGCCTGTGCGAGCAATGGTTTTCCCTTGGAGGTATTAGCTCACAATCACCAGTGGTGGGGCCAATCTCACGGGGTAAGGTAGTAATCTTAGCTTTGGCCAACAAGAAAGAGGAAATGGTCACCTCTCACAGGAATTGCATACCTCCAGGATGAGTCAGTGTGAGAACTTAAGGTCAGCAATCATCTTACCATAGACTGTCAGGTTCAGCTTAGACTCAGTTTATCCCAGTGACGGAAGGAAGCATTTACCCCCTCATTGAGTGAGATTTCTGACCTTCTGACCAGAGCTACTGACCATACATAGGAAATTACTACCCTGCTGCATTGATTTAATACCTATATGCCCCACACATCCACCCAGATTCATGGACATCTGAAAGTCTCTTCTATCCCTCAAATGTTCTTCAAATCAATTGATTCTCCACCAACGCACCAGCACGGATTTACAGTCTTAAAGCCTTGAGTGTGCATTCAAGAGAAAACAGAGGAGCAAGAGAACAAAAACCAGAATAGAACATGAAGCATTTTAACAAATATGTTAAGCCCATTTCCTCATCTTATCCATGGGTCCAACAATCAGTGGGTTAAGATGAAAAACATTTGCCAGAATAGAGCATAAAATGTAGTAAGCTCTCTAAATATTAAACCAATAACCACCAAATCAACACAACCCAATAAACAGAATTAAAACTATAGAGAATGAGACAGGAGAACAACTGTAAGATGGAAATATATAGGAAAATCATAATGACTATACCTAGATGTCTCTTCCTCAACTTAAGTCCTGGGTTGCTACTCGCTGTTCTTTCTCTGGTCTATGCTCAGCTCGGCATCCCCCTCAAGAAGCTGCTCCTCAAGCCATCTCAAAACAGCTCTCGCTTCTTCCTCCTCTCGTTCTCCCCTCCCTCTGCTAAGGAATCCCTTTTCAAAAATATCTCCTCCTCCTCAACAGAATCGCCCCCTCTGAAAAGCAACCCCTGGTTCCTCTGCAGCTGCCAACCCACTCTTTCAGACAAAAACCTGCTGCCTATAACTGAAAACACGATCTCCTTGATTCTTTTTGACAAGTGTCACATTCCTATTGCATCTCCCATCCACTATTATGATTCCCCAGCAGCCAACCAGGAATCGACACATGGCCCTATGAGATTGCGACACATGGCAAGCATAGGCTGCAAGAAAGTGAGCCCCAAATGGGGGTCTACACAAAGGCAATCCCAATTGAGAAAATTGTCACATTTGTCTCTACGCAAGTGGAGCCCTAGGCTGGGGATAAGGAATGGGTGGCCTCTATGTTGCTTGAGTAGCATAAACTGGTTATGGAGTTGGGTGTAGATATATAAGAGTCATAAGTCTAGAAGAAGCAGGTGGCCTATACTGCACATGGGGTGATGGCAAGTAGTAAACTTTAAAAGTCTACCCAATTGTCTAATAATGTCTAGAGGGCTTCGGTTTAGTGATACTTATGGCACTCATGTCCCTTGAGCTCTACCCAATAGATGGTTTCTTCCCCTTCAATTTTGAAGGGGAAGACTCATGCTATAATCCTTTAGCAATGCCCTCCTATATACCATATAACGCTTGCACCAAAGATCTAAAGTCCACGTGTGGGAATCCCATCAAATGCCTAGCAAATAGAGGTTGTAGGCTCCTCACAATCATGTTGATTTGATCCCTCTCAAATGACCTATCAATGATTTGGGAAATCTTCTCCCTCCAATGGAAAATGAATGGTGTGATTGTCTCATCAGGACTCTGCCTCAAGGCCTCCAACTTTCTTCATGAAACATCTATGACAGTGTTAAATGGAAACTATCATAGGAACTCCTAGGCTAAATCATCCCATATATGGCGGCGAGACTGATTCATGCCCAGTTGGTGTATGCCCTGTCGATTGGTGTTCAATCAACTGGTGTACTCTAATTTTAGTCCTCAGACAGGAGCAATCAACAAAATTTATAAACCTATTTCACCATATACTAGGGTAGCATCAGCTAGCATAGCATAGTGGCTATAGGATCGTCCATAGGGATGGGTTTTCAAATTACAACTGATATTATTTCAAAAACTGAATTGGTGCTTTTCTTTTCAAGGTTAGCTTTAAAAGAAAACATAAATATGTTTGAAAAGGTTGGTTTTAAGTGAAACCAATAATAAAGTAATTGAAATTACTTACAAAGAAAAGTGCTTCTTGGAGTTTTAGATCACTAGGCTCAGGTTCCTTATACAAAAGAGAGATTCTAGTCATTTGGATCTTTTCTTCACATTGGGGATTTAACATATAGTTATTTCCCAAACCGATGTGGTACAGATGCTTCCCCTTAATGGGTTCAAACACTAAATCCTTGTCACTAAATCATCTTGCAATGGTTCATACCTCTCACCTAGTGTTGGCCATTCAAGGTGATCCTTAACCTTAGATTAGTCGTCAAAAGCTCGCAAGAGATAACTAATGAATGTCTCCTGGGAGTCCAAAAGCTTACCAAGTGTTGGTTATTCAGATAATCCTACCTTTAAACCACCTCCCAGAGGCTTGCAAAAGATAAACTAGTGAATCTCAATGGACGGAGACTTTCCAAGTGTTGGCTCAGGTGATTTTAAGGGATTTTAAGTTAACTAAAAAGATAAAAACCATTAATGGGTCACACTTTCTCTTCATTAAAAACTAAAACAACAAAACTTCCACTTTTGTATTCGAAACCTTACTTAGTTTCCTTCACTCCAAGAAAACAAAAAGCCTAGCCACTCATCCTTGGGGAAAACATCCTCAGAGTTTGACTTGCTAGAAATAAAAATAAAAGAGAAAACAAAATGAGTAGGTAAGGCAGAGCAAAGCTCTGTGTATTCCTTTCTGAAAAACTATACAAAGTGTTGTCTCTGAGAAAAAACTCTCGAGAGATCCTTTAAAAGAAAATTACAATAGATATTATATAGAGAGACTATTCACCCCTCCTGCTAACTTCCTAACCAAGAAAACTTATCATTGGTGGGTTACAAGGAGAAAATAGGGAGTTACACACAAATATCTAAAGATAAATATCAAATGGAGTCGGTGCACAAATATCTCAAATTATAGGTGGATTTCGCAAGTTAAAATGCAACTTGCGAAAATTTCGCAAGTTCAAATTATCCATTTCGTAAGTTACGAAGTTGTCCTGCAACTTATCAGCTCTATCTCCTGTAGCAATTCCTTTCCTCTTCCTATTTCGCAAGTTGCGAAAATTTCGCTAGTTGGATTCCACAACTTGCGAAATTGCTGGATGGTTGATTTTTTCTGTGCTTTTCTTCCTTGCATCCCCGTTTGGCTTTGGCAAAGGGTTATGAAGCTCCAAAGCTTAGTTTCTTCATGAATTTGAGCTTCAACTTGGTTTGCCATGAACTATACAAAGATCTCCCTCATTCTTGGATTGCTTTGGTGATAAAAAAAACTATCAAAAACACCAAAACTTAACACAATTTGATTAGAAACGATTGCAAGGGTCCTTAACATGCCAATTGAGTTAAAAGGTAATAACTACTACTCAAAAGTGTTTAAAAGAGTTAATTACAAGCTATAAAATAGCACTTTTTGAGTAGTAATCACTCCCCCCAACCGACATATTGCTAGTCCCTTAGCAATGAAGGAGTGAAAAATAAAAATAAATAGTACTATAATTTACAACATTATGCTGATCACTTTAAAAAATTTGAAGTGGCATGATGATCAAACTATCACATGGAACATTAAAGATATAAAACTCAAACTTCAACAAGAGTTGTCAATAACTTGCCTAATCACAATTCATAAAGAGAAGACATTATGCAAATTTAAGCTTTAAAAAAATTTCCACTCCCAAAAGGTCAATCCTTATTCTTCCACAAAAATCTAAGATGTTACTTATTAGTTTCCAAATATAGTATGCTGAACTAATCTCTCCCCCCAACCTAGTTTTTTTTCAAAACTTAGCAAACTGACAACCTCCAATAGGCTAAGAACGCACCTCATTTTTTTCACTTTTTTTTTTTTGTAGGAGTACAAAGCTTAAAGGTATTCTTTTCTAAATTGTCCATGTAACGGGGGTCCATCGATGACTCCCAACCAATTAAGGTTTAGGGCATCAAGCTTCAAGGATGTTTCGACCACTAACTCCTTTGATTTTACCCCGAACTTTTGATATTTGAATTCAATACCCAATCACCTACAATATGTTAAACTCCACCTATTCACCCTTGTAACGAGCATTGAGGTCGGTGACTCCCAACCAATGAAGGCTTAGGGCACCAGGTTTTAAAGATTTTCACCATATACCCCTCAGACCTTGCTCGGGTTTCAAGGCAAGTAAACATCAAAGGCTCATTGGCCTTTTCTAAGGTGTCTCGACAATATTAAAATGAGTTCAAAGATACCAAGTCTAAAATTTCCTAAGTCAAGGGTTGAAATAGTTTTTCATCTTATAATCGGAACCTAGTGTGCACGGTATGTGGTAAGCTTAAAGTGGACAAAATAAGGTTGAATTCAATAGAAGTTTCAACAATTCATCAACTTTAATAAGCATAATACAAACTCTAAGTCAAGTAAAAAGACAAAAATTCAATTTTTCCCATTTCATTTTGAGAATTTTTCTTAATAACCATGAAGAGTATTCAAAAAAATTTTTAAATTTACATAAAAAGTAACTAAATTACCATTTATAACTTAACATTATAAACAATACCTACTCTCCCCAACCATGCTGAACATTGCCCTCAATGTTTGAAGAGCAATTGAAAATAAAGGGAGGAATTGGTAACTCCTTAGTGGAATAGAGTCTGAATTGTATAAGAGAAACCATGATTCGTTCCCAATTGGTGTCTCAGCTGATTCGTGTCCTCTCAATGGTCCATGACAGTGGTGCCATTTGATTTGTGTCCAGCTGGTGTCTTGATTTCAGTCCTCATATGGGAGCAATCAACAAAATTTATAACCTATTACACCATGTACTAGGATAGCCTTAGCTAGCATAGCATAGTGGCTCTAGGGTCGTTCACTGGGATGGGTTTTCACTTCACAATTGATATTAATTAAAAGATGAATTGGTGTCTTTTCATTTCAAGGTTAGCTTTAAAAGAAAACATAATCTTTGGTGGAAAAGGTTGGTTTTAAGCTAACCAAAAGTAGTAATTAATTTTAATTACATAGAAAAGTGTTTCTTGGAGTTTAGATCACTAGGCTCATGTTCCTCATACAAAAAGGAGAGTTCCGGTCACTTGTTTCTTTTCCTTGCATTAGAGAATTAACATATAGTTAATTCTCTAACCGGTGTGGTACAGATGCTTCCCTTTAATGGGTTCAAACACTAAATCCCTCTCACTGATGCAACTTGCAATGGCTTGTGCCTCTCACCTAGCATTTGCCATTCAAGGTGATCTTTAACCTTGGATTATCTGTCAAAAGCTCACAAGAGATAACTAATGGATGTCTCCTTGGAGTCCAAAAGCTTACTAAGTGTTGGCTATTCTAGAAAATCCTACCTTCAAACCACCTCCTAAAGGCTCGCAAGAGATAAACAAGTGCATCTCAATGGATGGAGATCACTTGCCTTATCAAGTGTTGGCCCAGGTGAGTTAATTGCGTTTTAAGTTAACTAAAAAGATAAAAACCATTAACGGGTCACACTTTCTCTTCATTAAAAACTGAAACCACACAGCTACTAATTCTTGCACTTGGAACCTTTCCTGACAACCTTAACTCCAAGGAACTAAAAGTCTAGCCACTCATTCTCTGAGGAAACTTCCTCAGAGCTTGTTTGGCTAGTAGGAAAACTAACGAGAAAACAAAAATATGAAGGAAAACAGAGCAAGTGCCCTATTCGTCTATTCCATCTATGATATAATATATGATCGATGTTATATGATCGATGTTCTGTGTAAAGGAAATTACAAACTATATATAAGAGGTTATTCACCCCTTGTTCTTACTTAAAGACTAAGGAATCCTATGATAGGTGGATTACAAGGAGAGTTTGGGGATTTAGACATCAAATATCTAAAGCAAAATATCCCAAAACATCAGTCGAAAATATCTCAAGATGTCGGTCGGAAATATCTCAAGATGTCGGTCGAAAATATCAGGAAGCTTCAGGATAACACCGCGGCACTGTATACTGAGAGAAAAACTCTCCGGGTAAGCGCTATCAGAAGATCCAGATATATATATCTGGAGAAGTTGAAACGTCCTCCTCTCCCATCCGGTTGTGAGATATCCGGATGTAAAATGTCGGCGCACGAAATTCCGGATGTGAAATGTCGGCGCATGGAATTTCGGATATGAAATATCCGGAGAAGGTGGAAGTCGACCGGATAGAATTCTTCCCCGTGTGCAAGGTGTAGGGACCCCTCCCCCTGATGACACGGAACGCGCAAGGCTATCCGGATCAACTCCATCCGGATTCACCAAGAGGGACATGTGGCGCGCTCTCCTATCCGGACTCCCTCAGGGAGAAGCACACGGCACTCGTGAACATCACACCCGGATGATAGCATATCCTATCTGGATATGTTGTCCGGATCATTGACTTCCGCCGCCATCCGATGGTATGTCCGGACGCCCTGTCTGGACATCTTTTACTCATTGCATTCCGGATTTGCTTATGGAAAAGGACTTCAAAGCTTCGGTTCTTCATGTTTCTGAGCTTTCCATTGCTTTGCCATGGATTCCAAAGAACTTTCCTCAATCTCTGGTTGCTTTGGTGATAAAAAAGTTATCAAAACACCAAAACTTAACACAATTTGATTAGAATTGATTGTAAGGGCCTTAATATGTTAATTGGGTTAAAATGTGATAACTACTACTCAAAAGTGTTTAAAAGAGTTAATTACAAGCTATGAAATAGCACTTTTTAAGTAGTAATCAAACCACATGATTCAAAAAACAACAAAAATATGAGTAGAGGAAATAAAATAAGAATATGCCAAGTATACTAAAAAAATGATGGTTATGTATTACTTTAAGAAAGTACAATATAAACTATGCACAAGTACTACATCCAATCCCAGTATATAAAACATCAAAAACATGGGATTATAAGTTCTACTATAATAAGTAAATAATAAAAATAGATAGATGATCAGATAGTGGTGGGAGGATCATGTGGAAACGATGGCTTTGCTGTGGTCTCCTCATGAGGCATAGTCTGCTCTACTGGAGTAGCCTCCTCAAATGGAACTGTAGGCTCTGTAGGCTCTGATGGGCCAAGCATATCATGCTCAGGTGGTGGCAAAATACCCAAATGTTGTTGTATCTGCCTAAGGATGGCAGTATGCTGGGTTTGAGTGGCAATAAGCTGATCCTGACGTGCATGTATGACTGCCATCTACTGGAAGAGAGCACCTTGAGTGGTGCTCAATGTCTGCAATGTATGACACATGCCTCTGAACTCTAAACTGGATATGGTGATAGAGGACTCAGATGGAGGAGGTGCTGATGTAGCTGGTACAACTAGTGGAACTTCAGGAGTGGTAGGCGGAGTAGAAGATGTAGCCTCAGGTGTTGGCACTGTAGGAGGTGCTGTAAGGGTAGGTGGTATGATCTCTATGGGTATCTCAGCCTGCTGTGCCTATGGTGGTTGCTCATCCTGTGGTAACTCTAGAGGTGATGGCATATCTAGGCCTCCTGAAGGTTCAACATAGGCCGTCAAATGATTCCATTTGTCGAGAGTGAATAGTTCTTGGCAAATGTGGCAATGCTCAAGTTGAGGCTCAGAAGGATAGCCCAAATGCTCTAATATCTGACAAAGCAGCCTAGGAAAAAGTAATGGAATGGCATCTGCTCTATGGAGCTTCTTCCTATGGACCTTTTCTTCAAAGTAGAGAAGAGATGTCATAATTAAATGATGAGGGCCAAAGTAAAAACCCTCTAATATTCGGAATAAAGCCTCCAAAATAGCTCCTCTCCTCTACACCATATGCTAAAGTAGAAATATGTTGGAGCGCAGCACCACATTTAGAAGGAGCATCCCTGGTGGAAGTTCCTTCCTAAGAAGAAATGAACGTGCAGAGGTCCTCATGGACAATATACAGACCATGTCCCTTTGAGAAAACTGGGGCCACTCTCTGAAATCTGTTGGACTCACAAGCTCATATGCAATATGTAAGGCCTTTGCAATCTGTCTAGCTCCAAGGATACCATGGCATCCATCAATAGTGAAGTGGATGATAGTAGGATCCCGGACGCGACGTGTAGTCATAGATTGATAGAAGTCTAGTGCTACTCTGGGATAGAAGAAGTCCCTAGGAGTCATCAGGTGTTCCAAATGGTATCTCTGCAGTAGGTGGAATGAATCTCTAAGCTTCGGCTGCTGTCTAAAAGTCTCCATATCAAAGCATAGCTCGAAGTGGAATGGCCTGGCTTAGCAATCCAAATTTCCCTCTATAGGTGGCTCTGTAACCATAGGTCGCCTGATAATCACTTCTGGAGTCATCCCAGAAAGAATCTGAGACTCTATAGTAGGCAGCTGAGGCTATGGAGATGCAGATGACTCTCTTGGGCCTGAAACTCTGGCTTTCTTTGTAGGAGGGCGACGAACTGATTTCTTGGGGCATGAAGTGCTTGCCCCAGGTGTAGTGGGTGGTCTCCTCGTCTCGTACTTGCATTAAGGAGGGCTAGATGGCACTCCACCCTCAGAAGGTGGAATGGCAGAGGCCTATGGAGCCTCAAATGTGGAATCCCGCGCAGGTAAAGCTCTTGGTCTGGGATTGCAAGCTAATAGAGACGCAGCGTGGGCTCCTCTTGTCTTGGCCATGGCAGAAATGAAGAGGAATATCTTAGCTTTTGTTCTATTGGGTGCACAAAGTGCTTCTTCTTCAAACGCATGACCTCTAGGCTTCCAACTTTGGAATTTTGGCGCTTCGCAACTTGGAGTGGCTGTGCGAAATGAAAATGAAAAAAATCAGAGGTTTAAATTGGAATTTGAACGACGGTTTGTATTTTTTCAAGTTGGCTGGAATTCGCAAGTTGGTTAGCAAGTTGATTCGTAGGGTACGAAACTTGAAATTGAACTTGCGAAATGGCACACGTGTGCGTGTGCCTAGAGGTGCTTTCGTAGGCTGCAAAAATTTTCGCAAGTTGAATAATGGACTTGTGAATTTAAGCTTTGAGGATTTCGCAAGTTGGCCACCATTTTCGCAAGTTGAACTATTGCTCTGTTTTTTAGGCTTTTTCTCCTTCTTTGGTTCTTTACGGCTTTCCTCAAATTCCTTTGAAGTTTCTCCTAATTTTGATAGTCCAAAAAGTCTAAGTTAGATCAAAATAAAATAAATTAAAGCTATAATTAAAATTAAAACAAATAATAAAGCTTTTAAATCAACAAAAATTGAAACAAAAAACATGGACTTTGGTTAGTCTTCAAAAAGGCTAAGTCCATCTACCCCTTTTTGGTTACGATTTATGTGGCTCAAGGAGACTAACTTCCTCATTCTCTTGATTGAAAGGTGATTCAAGCCTAATTGGTGTCTCAGCTGATTCGTGTCCAGCTGGTGCTCCTTGATTGAGGGATTAATCAACAAAATTTATAACCTATTACACCATATACTAGGGTAGCAAAGACAAAGCTACTATAGCATAGTGGCTCTAGGATCGTTCACTGGGATGGGTTTTCACTTCACAAATGATATTAATTCAAAGCTGAATTGGTGCCTTTTCATTTCAAGGTTAACTTTAAAGGAAAACATAAAGATGTTTGAATGAAAAAAGGAAAGGTTTTAAGTTAACCAAAAGTAGTAGTAACTGATTTTACTTAGAAAAGAAAAGGTTTCTTGGAGTTTAGATCACTGGGCTCGGATTCCTCATTCAAAAAGGAGAGTTCCGGTCACTTGTTTCTTTTCCTCGCATTAGAGAATTAACATATAGTTCCTTCTCCAACCGGTGTTGTACAGATGCTTCCCATTAATGGGTTCAAACACTAAATCCCTCTCACTGATGCAACTTGCAATGGCTCATACCTCTCACCTAGCACTTGCCATTCAAGGTGATCTTTAACCTTGGATTACCCGTCAAAAGCTCGCAAAAGATAACTAATGGATGTCTCCTAAGAGTCCAAAAGCTTATCAAGTGTTGGCTATTCTAGAAAATCCTACCTTCAAGTCACCTCCCAGAGGCTCGCAAGGGGTAAACTAGTGCATCTCCATGGTTAGAGATCACTTGCCTTACCAAGTGTTGGCCCAGGTGACTCCAAGGCGTTTTAAGTTAACTAAAAACATAAAAACCATCAACGGGTCACACTTTCTCTTCATTAAACACTAAAACAACAAAACTTCCAATTTAAGCATGTGGAAACTTACCCGGTTACCTTAGCTCCAAGAGACAAAGAGTCTAGCCTCTCATCCTCTGAGAAAACATCTCAGAGAATGTTTGGCTAGCAAGAAAATGAAAATGAAAGAGAAGACAAGAATATATAGGAAAAACAGAGCAAGTGCTCTGTATTTTTCTTCCTTCCCAAAACTGTACAAAGGATCCCCTTGGAACCAAAACTCTAACACCCTCAGAACAGGCTCCTCGGGCTCCCTTAATACCACAATTACACTTACAGCTATTACATAGATATTTTTGCCAAATTCCTAACTTAAAAACTAAGGAATTCTATCACTGGTGGTTTACAAGGAGAATTTGGGCATTTAGACAACAAAAATCTAATAAAAAATATCTCCAAGTGTCGGTTACAAATATCGGGAAGCACTAAGGACCACTTCGCAGGTGACAAGTGAGGTCTGCGAAATTTCGCAGGTGCTCAAGAAGGGCTGCGAAATTTCTTCATTGCAACCAGCTGCTTCAACACCTTTGCAAAATGGACTTCCATCTTGAGGTGTTTGGCTTCCATCGCGGCGTGAAGCTTCAGGGGAACTCCATAGCACTGTGCAAAAAGGCTGCGAAATCACTTCGCAACAAAATGGCTGATTCCGCAGCACTTTTCTGAAGCCTTCCTTCAGCTTGGAGCAGTTGTCTTTAAAAGGCTGTAACTTCCTCATTTCAACTCCAAATTGCACACGGTTTGAAGCATTGGATTGTTGACTTCCTAAGCTTTCAAATGACATATTGTATGCATAATTTGGACTCCAGGAAGTGCTCCAAAAGTGGCTGCAGTGACTGTCATCAAGAATGCTTCCTCTGTTTTCTTCACTCTGTTTTCCTCTTTCCTTGCTTCTCTCCTTGCATTCCGGATTTGCTTATGGCAAAGGACTTCAAAGCTTTGATTCTTCATTCCTCTAAGCTTCCCATTGCTTGCCAAGGATTCCATATAACTCTCCTCAATCTCCTAATGCTTTGGTGATCAAAATACTAACAAAAACACCAAAACTTACACATTTTGATTAGAATTAATTGAAAGGGGCCTTAACATGCTAATTGGGTTAAAAGGCACTAACTACTACTCAAAAGTGTTTAAAAGGATTAATTATAAGCTATGAAATAGCACTTTTTGAGTAGTAATCACTCCCCCCAACCGACATATTGCTAGTCCCTTAGCAATGAAGGAGAGAAAAATAAAATAAAAGTACCATAATTTACAACATCATGCTGATCAAAAAACAATTTTCAAGTGACATGATGATCTAACTCTCACATGGAACATGAAAGAAATAAAACTCAAACTTCAATAGGAGCTATCAAATAATTTGTCTAATCACAATTCTTAAAGAGTAGGCATTATGCAAATTTAAGCTTCAAAAGAGTTTCCACTCCCAAAGGGTCAAACCTTACTCTTCCACAAAAATCTAAGTGTTACTTATTAGTTTCCGGATATAGTATGTTGAACTAATCTCTCCCCTCAACCTAGTTCTTTTCAAAGCTTAGCAAACTAATCAACCTCCAATAGGCTAAGAATGCACCTCTTTTTTTTCACAATTTTTTTTCATTGTAGGAGTACAAGGCTTAAAGGCATTCTTTTCTAAATTGTCCATGTAACGGGGGTCCATCGATGACTCCCAACCAATCAAGGTTTAGGGCATCAAGCTTTAAGGATTTTTCAACCACTAACTCCTCGGATTTTACCCCGGACTTTTGAGAATGAATTTTAATACCCAAGTACCTACAGTATGTTAAACTCCACCTATCCACCCTTGTAACGAGCATTGAGGTCGGTGACTCCCAACCAATGAAGGCTTAGGGCACCAGGTTTTAAAGATTTTCACCATATACCCCTCAGACCTTGCTCGGGTTTCAAGATAAGCAAACATTTTTCTTTCTTTCTTTCTTTCTTTTCAAAGGCTCATTGGCCTTTCATAAGGTGTCCCAACACTATTAAATGAGGTCAAAGGTACCAAGTCTAAAATTTTCCTAAGTCAAGAGGGAAATAGTTTTTCATCTTATAATCGGAACCTAGTGTGCACAGTGTGTGGATAGCTTAAAGTGGAAGAAATAAGGTTGAATTCAATAGATGTTTCAACAATTCATCAACTTTAGTAAGCATAATACAAAATCTAAGTCAAGTAAAAAGACAAAAATTCAATTTCTCCCTTTTCATTTTGAAAATTTTTCCTTAATAACCATGGAGAGTAGAATAAAAACTTAAAAAAAATTTAAAAATTAAGCAAAAAACAACTAAATTACCAAAATAACTTAGCATTATTAACAATACTTACTTCCTCAACTCTCCCCCCAACCAAGCTGAACATTGTCCTCAATGTGACAAAAGCGATTAAAAAATAAGGAGGAAGTGGTACCTCTTGAGTGACATGGAGTCTTAGTCGTATAGGAGAAACCACATGTTTCAAAGAAAACATAAGAGTTAGTGAGTAGAGAAAATAGAAAAATGCCAAGTTTAAACAAAAATTGATGTCTATGTATGATGTATCATCAGTAATACATCCAATCCCAGAGTATAAGACATCAAAACATGGAATTATTTATACTAATATGATAAGTAAATACAAAAAATAAAAAGATGATCAAGTAATGGAAGGGTCCTGTGGAGTTGATGCATCTGTGGTGGCCTCTTGAGTGGGTTGGATCAGAACTTCAACCTCTGTTCTGGTAGTTTCCTTAGATGGCATAGTCTCATCAACTGGAGCTCTCAGTTGGTAGCTATGGGATTTGATGGTTTAAGGAGGTAAGAAATGGAATGAGAGGCTTTATATGTGTGATCTCAGGGTGTGCGGGGCTTTCCTCTAGTCTTGGCCATAGTTGAAATGGAGAAAAGTGGTTGTTCATGAGTTCCAGAGGGTACTCAGCTGGTGCACAGGGCTCTGTTGGCATTTTAGCAACTTCCCTTAGCTTTGCAAGGTGTTTTTGCAAACTTCCCTCCATTTTGCAAGTCAATTTCACAATTTGAAGGTCATTTCTAAGCTTGGAGGTGATTTGGCAGCCATTTCGAAGCTTGGAGATCATTTCATAACCATTTCGAAGCTTGGAGGTGATTTTGCAGCCCAAAAGTGCCCTGCAAAATGGAGTTTTGGCTGCGAAATTGGAAGTTTTTACGTTCGCAGCCATTTTGCAGCTTTTAAAATACCCTGCGAAATTGGGCTTTGGCTGCGAAATTTGGAGTTTTTATGCTTCCCAGCCGTTTCGCAGCTGCGAAATAAGGGTCAATTTGCTGCAAAAATGGCACTCGTGTGCCAAAAGTTGGCTTCGCAGCTTCGAAATCCTCTGCGAAATGGAGCTTTCCCTGCGGAAATGGATCTTTCATGCTTTGGAGCTTCGCAGCCCACTTCGCAGCCGCGAAATTGGGGTCACTGTACCGCGGAATGGCACTCGTGTGCCAAAAGGTGGTTTCGCAGCTGCGAAACACCCCGCGGAATGGAGAAATCGCTGAGAAATCGCTGCGGAATTGGGGTTTTTTACGCCTTAGTGGTTCGCAGAGCACTTCGCAGCTGCGAAATTGGGGTTCCTGTGCTGCGAAGTGGCACTCGTGTGCCAAAAGGGTTTCGCAGCTGCGAAACACCCTTCCAAATGGAGCTTTCCCTGCGAAATGGAGGATTTCATGCTTTGGAGCTTCGCAGCCGCTTTCGCAGCTGCGAAATGGGGGCTCCTGTGCTGCGGAGTGGCACTCGTGTGCCAAAGACCGGTTTCGCAGCTGCGAAAACTTTCGCAGAGGAGTCAATTGAGTTGCGAAACGGTTTCGCAGCAAAAGGCCGATTTCGCAGGGGCTGCGAAATTTCGCAGACCCCTGTTTTTCCCCTGTTTTTGCTCTGTTTTTGCTCTGTTTTCGCTCCGATTTCTTCCCGATTTCTTCCTTTGCAATTCCTCTTGATTTTGATCATCCAAAAACCTATATTACAACAAAACAAACTAGAATTAAAGCATTAAAATCAAAATTAAAACATTGAAATCAAAATTAAAACAAGTAATAAGTAAAACAAAAAGGTATGGACTAGCTAGTCTTTAAAAAGACTAAGTCCATCAAAAAATTTGATCCTGATTTAGCTTGCCCGGATCCCATATGAAGTTTGCATCTCTCACTAGAGATTTGCACTGTATGATGGCAATGGAAACAATTCCCTTTCTCTTTCCTTTAATTTCCTCCCTCTTCTTTTTCTCTGTTTCATTCTCTGTTTCATGCTCTAGCTTGCATGTGGGCATATCAACCTCTTTACCACTCAAAGTGATAACCGTTTTAACTTCCTTCACCATTGAAGATTCTCCCTCCTTAGCCTTCATTTCATGGATACTCATGGAATTTTGATAAGGTTGAGAAGGAATTTTCTTTCTCTTGCACTGTGTTGAGGTTAGCAAACCTTGAGATTGAATCTTGGAGATTATCTATCTTCTGAGATAGATAATTTTGCACTTCATCCATCTTTTTCTCTACACAGTCATTTCTTTGATTGAGCTGAGCATTGATGGATT
>NC_048433.1:13472610-13495612 GCF_004353265.1 Vitis riparia | reverse complement strand
TAGATATCCGCAATTTATGACCCAAACGACCTCACACTTAGGAAGGATTTTTGGGTGGAGCTTTTAGACATTTTGGCATTTCTTTTCTATTAAGGTGTGTGGGCGGTGATTTTAATGTCATAAGGAGAAGTTCAGAAAAATTGGGCGGTTCTAGTTTCACTTCAAGCATAAAGGACATTGATAGTTTTATAAGAGAATGTGAATTGCTTGATCCACCTTTATGGAATGCATCATTCACTTAGTCAAACATGCAAGAGTCTCCCAGTGTGTAAGAGATTGGATCGTTTTCTTTTCTCAAATGAGTAGAGGCATCTATTTCCCTAAGGCCTTTAAAAAGCTCTTCCTAGAAGGACATCAGATCATTGGCCGATTGTTTTGGATACCAACCCATTCAAGTGGGGCCTAACACCTTTTAGGTTTGAGAGTATGTGGTTGCAACATCCTAGTTTCAAGGAAAACTTTAAAAATTGGTGGAGAGGTTTTCAAGGAAATGGGTGGGAAGGTCACAAGTTTATGAAGAGATTACAATTTGTTAAATCCAAGTTGAAATAGTGGAATAAAGTTTCTTTTGGAGAGCTAAATGAACGGAAAAAAATCATCCTTAATGATTTAGCTAACTTTGATGCCATTGAGCAAGTAAGGGGTCTCACTTTTGATCTTTTAGTTCAAAGAGCCTTAAGAAAAAGGGAGCTAGAGGAATTAATTTTGAGGGAAGAAATTCATTGGAGACAAAAAGCTAGGATGAAATGGGTTAAGGAAGGGGATTGTAACTCAAAGTTTTTTCATAAAGTGGCTAATGGCAAACGAAATAAGAAATTTATCAAGGTGTTGGAAAATGAAAGTGGTTTAATGTTGAATAATTCAAAGAGTATCACAGAGGAGATTTTACTTTACTTTGAAAAGCTCTACGTGAGTCTTACTAGAGAGTCTTGGAGTGTTGAAGGTTTAGATTGGTCCCTTATATCGGAAGAGAGTGCGTTTAGGTTGGACTCCCATTTCACTCAAGAAGATATTTCTAAGGCCATTTTTCAGTTGGATAGGGATAAGGCTCCGGGGCTTGATGACTTTACCATTGCAGTATTTCAAGATTGTTGGGATGTGATCAAGGAGGATTTAGTGATGTTTGCAGAGTTTCGCAGAAGCGGGATTATCAATCAAAGCATTAACGCCTCATTCATAGTTCTGTTACCCAAAAAAAGTTTGACAAAGAAAATCTCAGACTTTAGACCCATTAGCTTGATCACTAGTCTTTACAAGATAATAGCCAAAGTGCTTTCAGGGCGTCTAAGAGGGGTACTACACGAAACCATCCATTCTACTCAAGGCGCTTTTGTTCAAGGGAGACAAATATTGGATGCGGTTCTCATTGCCAATGAGATAGTGGATGAGAAATGACGATCAGGGGAGGAAAGAGTCGTCTTCAAAAATTGACTTTGAAAAGGCTTATGATCATATGAGTTAGGATTCTTTGGATCACGTCTTGGAGAAGAAGGGGTTCAATCTTAGATGGAGAAAATGGATGAGTGGTTGTTTGTCCTCGATATCTTGTGCAGTCTTGGTGAATGGAAACGCTAAAGGGTGGGTTAAGGCATCTAGAGGCTTAAGATAAGGCGACCCTTTATCCTCTTTTTTGTTTACTTTAGTTGCAGGTATATTGAGCAGGATGCTATTGAGAGCAGAGGAAAGAAATTTGGTGGAGGGTTTCAGGGTGGGTAGAAACAGAACTAGGGTATCCCATTTGCAATTTGCAGATGATACCATTTTCTTTTCTAACATAGGGAGGAAGAACTGCAGACTCTCAAGAGTCTTTTGCTAGTGTTTGGGCATATTTCTGGGCTCAAGTTCAACCTTGACAAGAGTAATATTTATGGCATCAATCTTGATCAAAATCATCTTTTTAGGTTGGCTGAGTTGCTTGATTGCAAGGCTTTTGGTTGGCCTATACTCTATCCGGGTCTTCCTTTGGGAGGAAATCCCAAGGCTTGTGGCTTTTGGGATCCAGTGATTGAGAGAATCTCAAGAAGATTAGATGGGTGGCAAAAGGCTTATTTATCTTTTGGAGAAAGGATAACTCTTATCCAATCTTGCCTCACCCACATGCCCTATTACTTCCTCTCCTTGTTTAAGATACCCGCTTTAGTGGCTGCAAAAATTGAGAGGTTGCAAAGGGATTTTTTATGGTTAGGGATTAGGGAAGACAAAAGAGATCATTTAGTTAGTTGAGATGTAGTGTGTAATCTAAAGGCAAAAGGGGATTGGGATTTGGGAAGATTTCTCTAAGGAATCTCGCTCTCTTAGGGAAATGGTTGTGAAGGTACCCTAGAGAGGGTTCAGCTCTATGGCATCAGGTCATCTTAAGCATTTATGGATCACACTCTAATGGTTGGGATGCTAACACTTTAGTTAGATGGTCACATAGTTGTCCTTGGAAGGTTATTGCACAAGTCTTTCAGGAGTTTTCCATGTTTACTTGATTTGTGGTAGGAAATGGGGAAAGAATTTGATTCTGGGAAGATTTGTGGTGGGGGGACCAACCTTTGGGATCCCAATATCCAAGACTATTTAGAGTAGTCTTGGATAAAAATATTCATATTTCTTTAATTCTCGGTTCTACTTGTCCTTTCTCTTGGAACTTTAATTTTCATCGTAACCTTTTAGATTATGAGATAGAAGATTTAGAAGGCCTTATGTGGTCACTTGATGGTTTGCATCTATCACCTTCAATTTTAGATGCCAGATCCTGGCCTTTAACTTCTTCGAGGCTTTTTTCAATCAAATCTTTCTTTCTAGCCTTATTCCAATTTTCTGGTTCTCCTCCGATTTTTCCTTCTATGTTCGTTTAGAATTCTCAAGTCCCTTTCAAAGTGAAGTCTTTTGTCTAGTTAGTGGCACACAAGAAGGTAAATACTAATGACATGCTACAATTGAGAAGACCCTACAAAGCTCTTAGTCTTGATATTTGTATTCTGTGCATGAAGCATGGGGAATCAGCAGATCATCTTTTCCTACATTGCTCTTCGACGATGGGGTTGTGGCACAGATTATTTCAGTTAGCCAAGATGGATTGGGTTCCCCCGAGGAGCATCTTTGACATGATGTCCATCAAATTTAATGGTTTTGGTTCATCTAAGATGGGGATAGTTTTGTGGCAAGCTGCGAACATTGCTTTAATTTGGGTTGTGTGACAGGAAAGAAACACGAGTATTTTTTTAGGATAAAGCAAGGAATTCAGAGAATCTTTGGGATTCTATTTTTTTTCCTTGCTTCTCTTTGGGCTTTCTGTTCCAAGATTTTTAAGGGGACTCCCCTTAATGTGTTACAACTTGATTGGTTAACGGTGTGTAATTCCATAGGATTGGTCTAATCTAGAGTGCTTGTTTGTTTTACTGTGTACTTTCTTATATTTGTAGTCTTGTAGTTTAGTTTTCTTTGGTGGGAGGATTTTTCATCATTCTCTTATACTTATTTTTTCTATCAATATATCTCTTTGTCGTTTCCTATAAAAAAAAAAAAAAAATCAGCAAAATGGGTGTGGTGGGATTGACTATAGAACATAGGTGCTGCTAGCTCTGCTGGAAGGCTTCACCCGGTTAATTAGGCCTAAGCAACTTGCTGGTGGAGGCAATTGGATCCCAATTATCTCCTGGGCATCTTAGAGAAAAAGAGGCCCTTGGAAATTGGATCTTTTCTCATAAAGAATATCTAATCCGTCTACAAAAGTGGCAGGTTCTTTTTATGGATTTTACACTTGGTTAACCAGTTAGTAGATTCTTTGGCTAAATAAGGTGCTTCTAGTTCAAAGGATTTTCTTAGGGGAATTTGTGCCTCCCTAATTTGTCTCTTTGATCTTTGGATTGGTTTTTTAGGTTCATTGGGAGCCTTTTGATGATTTTTACTTGCTTTCCTTTGAAGGACATCTCATCCTTTATGTAATTTTTTTTTTTTTAAATTCATGATGTAGTGAAACTATTGTTTCTGGTAAAGAAAAAAAAAAAAGAATGCATGATTTAGATGGGAAAACCTGTTAATACATACATACATACATATATATATATATATATATATATATGTTTATGTGTTGATCTAGGGATAAACAGAGAAAGATAATCATTAGAGCTTTAGAACCTTCAACATCAGAGTGAAATGCTAATATGATATGAAGGTAGAACTTGTGTAGCTTGTGTTGCTGCTCTTTGTGAAGCTTTTCTTCTCATTTGTAATCAGATCTTGTATTGCTGGTTTTTTATACTCTATTTATTTGCATATCATATATATATATTGAAGTATAACCTGCCTTTCTGAATCTTTTTATTTAACAGAAATGAATAGAATTTTAATGATGAGACCGGCAAACCCGTTAATGTACAAAGATAATTGTGGATCTAGGATAAATAGAGAAGGATAATCGCTAGAGCTTTAAAGCCATAAAGTTTATAGTGAAATGCTAACATGCTGAGAGATTCATCAAATAATTCAAAAGGCAAGCTTATGAAGGCTTCGAATTTTGATGATTCTGCTATTGTGGCCCTATGGAAACATGAAGAAGATATTGCCCAGCAAAGCAAATTAGCCAGGTAATTACACTCTAAGTTACAAACATGATTGAGTTCCTTTCTGCATGAATATAGTACTTTAACAACATTGATATTCCTATAATTAGTATAGCATTTAAGCTAATGGGGATAGAGGTTGCCCTACATATAAGGCTAACCAATGTTAGTAATCAGCCAATATAGGACATTGGATTTTCGTTCTACCTCAGACATCCCCACTCAATTGCTAACAACCATGCTAGTGAGCACAGGGCTAGCTAGGCCAAACCTCACTCTAATACCAAATGATGTGGGGCCACATACACTCCCAAAAGCTTAAGATAATGGCAGTAGAGGTAGCCCCACATATAAGGCCCAACCAACTTTAGTAATTAACCAATGCAGGACATTGGACTTCCGTCTATCCTTTGTCATTGGAGAGGGTTTATGTCTATTGCAACAAATAGGTGGAATACGAGCATATTTGATAAGATTCTATTGAATGTTAGTAAGTTTGAAGAATTCATAAAGATACAATAATGGCAATGACCCAACAACATGAAAAATGTCAGAAGACACTAATCATGACATTGTAGCCAATTGAGAGGAACAACCACCAAGTCCATTTTAGTTGTGTAAAACATATCTTAGTGAACTAAGGCTACCATGTAATCAATTCATTCATTCAGAATGACATAGAAGGAAATTGTGGAAAGGATTGTTTAGGAATATAATGGACTGTAGAAAGTTATATATAAGGCCAACGATGACTGCTGCCAACTTTGCAATTTGATGAAGGAGCACTAGAGAAATTGCATGCAAAGATCAAGAGGACTGATTCATTAACTTGGCTTGGATTGCTATTTAGCCCATAAATCTAGTCTTTGTTAAACTTGATGTCTTTGAATTGTTATATTTTATCTATTTAAAATCTTATACATTCTGGTCAGGGGCCTAGCTTTATTAGTGGTCATGTGAAAGCACAAGACCTTTAAGCAGTTTTGAAGCTAAGATTAAAGTGTTTTAAGGGTAGTCAAGGGCTCTGATTGAAACATTGATATCATTGATGGAGCACTTTAGGGACTTTTGATCCTAAAAACACATTTTGCTAAGTTTCAACTTCAATTGCATTAGTAGTCTTGCTATTTTCTACTATTTAATTGCTCCATGATCAAGTAGGAGTTGTAGGTTGCACCTGTTGCAACAACCACACAGCACATCTCATTTCTTTTTGTTGCATCAAGTAGACTACCAATCACTCGTGATTCATCTTTACAAAATTATGTAGTCCATGACTTCATGTAATGTGAGTCTTATAACTACTGAACATCATTTAGGTAGAAAGAGTCCAATTCATCTTTCTAGTTGGAAGTATTCTTCTCTTTCATAGGGTTTTTAAATTATCTAGGGTTTTAATTTTGGATTGAGTTGCTGACTTTGAACTGGACAAGATAGGCTGATTAAGAAGCCAGCAGGAGCCATATACAGGCCAGCCAAAACTCTCCCAAAGCTTTATGAAGGAGAGTAATTTTGAATAGATATAGATAATCTAAGCTTGGGGAAGACACCTTCACATTGAGCATCGCCCAGCTTGGTGCAACTTGATTGATAGTCCTATAAAGTATAAAGTGTTAAAAAGTAAGGAAAAAAGGAGAAAAAGAAAAAAATAAATTTAAAAAACAAATCAAACAAGTAAAGAATGAAAAAAAAGAAAAGAAAAAACATATTAAATTACACTGCATATAAAACATAATAAAGAACCAAAGCTCAAAAGCAACCCTCCATCATTTCCCAATCTAGGAGACTAGGATCCAGTTGAATTGATCAAATAGTAAAAAATCCCATTATCCGGTATGATTATTTCCAAAGTGGTATCCTAGGAAGATTAGGTTGGATGTCCACTTTCAAAACTTAAATCCAGTCGTTCACCCATGATAGCCTGAGATGTTTATCATTATCCAACCCAAGTAACAGCCTAATTGCTACAAAATGAAGAGCACCCATAGTTTTAAAAGGCTCAAGGCACACTAAGGCGTAAAGTCCTTTTGAAACCTAAGGTGCAAGGTGCAACTAAGGTGCGGGCTTTAGTGAAGTGAGGCGCACCCTAGTTTACATATATAATTTTATATAGTACGCCTGGAAAGGTATGCTGCTGCTTCTTATTCTTCTCTTCTTTCTCTACTTAGTGGCTTATTCCTGTTCTTCTTCTTTTTCTGCATGCATGAGACAAGAAGCCCTAATCTGGGTTGAGCTTTTTTTTTTCCTCAAATTTTTGTTGGGTTAAAACTAGTTGGGCCCCTTTTTTTAAGCCTTAATTTGGCTTCGAACTTTTTAAAAAAAAAAAAAAAAAAAAAATTTGTTGGGTTAAAACCCCATTTTGGGCTGGGTCTTTTTTTTTTTTTTTTTCAAATTTTATTGGGCCAAAATACAACATTTTGGGTTGCAGATGTTTTAAAGAGAAAGGGGTTAAAACAATGTTATTTTGGCCCATTTTCTTTAAAATAAGCTACAACTCAAAACATTGTGTTTTGACCCAATTAAAAAAAAAAAATCCTAGATTAGGGCTCTTTGCTCCGCCTCTACAACTCGTTCGGGGTTTGTGGAGGAAGAAGAACAAAAGAAGAAGAAGAAAAAGAAGAAGGAGAAGGGAGAAGGGAGAAGGGAGAAGAAAAAGCTTACCTTTTTGGGGCTTTGCACTTGGCTGAAGGCGAGTGCCTTGTGCACCTAAGCCGCGCCTCCTTCAATAGGTGTCGCCTGAAGTAAGGCGAGGTGCCGATGGTTCGCGTTGTGTCGCCTTACGCCTAGGCGCGCTTGAAACTCGCCTTTCACAACTATGAGAGTGCCTAAAAAAGGACACACCAAAGTAGACACGATGTGTACAAAATGCACTAAACAAAAAGCAAAAAGGAAGAGAGCAAAAAAAAAAAAAAAAAAATGCCCCTCTTCTGTTTTGGAACTCAATCAATCTACAAAACCCATCATGGTCATAGATTGATCATCTATGCATACTCTATAGCCCAATCCAAAAAGAAATGAAATAAGATTTGATTGCTTGTTTTGACTATTCTGCATCTTAAAAAACATTCTTGTTTCTTTATTTCCATGCATCTAAAACATGCACAAAGGAGCAGTTCTCCAAGCTCTCTTCTGCTTCTTCCCCATAAAAGACTCATGCCAACTCAGGAGAATTTCCTCTTAGGCCACTCCAAACAGAGGAAAAACCAGTTGCCACAAGATTCTTGCTTTGGAACAATGAAGGCGCATATGTAACATCTATTTAGAATACTCTAACCCCTCTTTGTAAACCGATTTGGCAATAAGATTCTTCCTTAGGCAACTTCCCAAGTAAAGAAACCCATATTCACTAGCACCCATGGATTCCAAACTATGCTTGTGGGAAAAAGCTCATTGCTTCCTTCGGCTACGGAAGCATTGTAGGATTTAATAATAAATTTGGCACTCTTGTACAATGTTATCATTGATGGTCAGTTGCAACCACCAGTACTTGCATTATTTCCATAACACCAACACCACCACTAGCATTGCCTTTTTACTGTCTCTATCACAACCATTGTAATTATCACAAATCTGTTGGTGATAGCACGCTCTTTAGTTTTTTATAATTGCCATTTTTGATATTACTACTACCACACCAATACGATGTTGCTTTCACTTCTATTGTCAAGATTGCAGTCTTTGCCACTACATTCATTACCACAATTGCCCTACTACCCCACCATCATGGCTACTGACACAGCACGTACTGCTGTCACTTCTTTTCTTAAAGAATTGGTGAACTTGTTTATTTGGTTTTCTGTTGAGTTTAAGGTGTAGGAATCATTCTTTTTATATAAAAATGTCGTGGGACTGAAATTAGAGAAGAAAAATGCAAGTCTCTATTTTATTTTATTGAGAATGCAAACCTTAATTATATAAGCAATCTATTTAGGAAGACAATTACGAAAAAAAAAAATCCTAAGAACTAGGAACCTAAGAAACAAAAGGCTAAAAACTAAGGGGTCACACATTTTTTTTTGAAAATTAAAAAACAGATAAATACTCTAATAAAATAACTGGATAATTAGCTAGAGTTTATCTAAAGTTATCTATGATTGCTAACACTCTTCCTTAAGATGGGGAATATATGTCTAGTAATCCCAACTTGCTTGTGAGCTCATCAAAATTCTGATGAGGTACTCCCTTTGTCAAGATGTCTGCTAGTTGTTACCTTGTAGGCACATTCTCCACATTAAGCATCCCTCCTTTGATCTTCTCTTTTAAGAAATGATAGTCCACCTCCACATGTTTTGTTCTATCATGGTGAACCGGATTGTGTGCTATGCTTATGGCTACTTTATTGTCACTGTATGACAACATTGGATTAGTTGTAGTCACATGTGGTTCTCCTAGAAGCCTTTTTAACCAAATCAATTCACAAATCCCTAGAGCCATCGCTTTAAACTCAACTTTAGCACCACTTCTAGCCACCATTGATAGCTTCTTACTTCACAAGATTTCCCCAAGCAAAGGTGTAGTAAATTGAAGTTGATTGTCTATCTTCTATTAATCTTGCCCAATTCGTGTTAGTAAAGGCTTATAATTTTCTCTTTTTTGATTTCTTGAAGAAAAGTCCCTTTTCAAGTGTTATTTTGAGATGTCTAAAGATTTGAAACATCACTTCTAGATGTTCTTCACAAGGGGTGTGCATGTATTGACTTACCATGTTCACTGCAAAGGCAATATTTGGTCGAGTGTGTGAGAGATAAATAAGCTTACCTACTAGTCATGGATATCTGCCTCTATTCCCATGAGTCCCAACTTTATTTTTCTTGTTTTGATCCATTAGTGTATCAATCGATTTGCAGTTGAGCATACTTGTTTCCTTCAATAAATCAAGAGTACACTTTCTTTGAGAGACCGCAATACCCTTTTTACTCATTGCTACTTCCATTCTAAGAAAGTACCTTAGGGGTCTAAGATCCTTAATTTCAAATTCTCTAGCCATAATGCCTTTAAGCCTTTCCATTTCCTTAAGATCATTATCTGTGAGAATTATATCATCAACATACACTATAAGGATGATGATCTTACAATTTGATGAGTGCCTAAAGAATAGGTATGATTAGTTTGCCCTTGTGTAAGCTGTAACCTTTTCTAGTTCTAGTGAATCTTTCGAACCTTGCCCTAGGAGATTGTTTCAAATCATAAAGGGACTGCTTCAACTTACAAATAAGATTATTTCTTCCATTGTGTTCAAATCTTGGTGGCAAGTCCGTATAAACTTCTTAATCTAGTTCTTCATTTAGGAATGCATTCTTAACATCCAATTGTTGAAGAGACCAATCTAGGTTGGCTGGCAATGACAAGAGGACTCGTATGTGTTTAATTTAGTAATAGGTGCAAATGTCTCTTGGTAATCTATCCCGTATGTCTGAGTGAAACTTTTAGCAACCAAATGTGCTTTATACCTCTCAACTGTCCCATTTCATTTGTGTTTGATGATGACATTTTCATGGAAGCCACCCTCAGTTTAAAATTAACAAGTGATAACATAGACATAATAAATCAAGCTAAAATTAGTGGCCTCCAGAAAAGCATTTGAACATTTCCTTTGGGTACCTTAATTTCTGAACTTGTGAGGAAGTCATACTTCACACAAATAGGAGAGCTTTTGTAAAGATGAAATTTAAGACTCCCTATATCTCCATGCAAAACCCTATTAAATGTTGTGTCCTACCTAAGGCTTGAACCTGGACTTGCATACGTTCTCCTAGTTAACTCTCCAAGTTCAACTTCTATAAATGTTTACAGAACTTTGTTCTCATTATTCTCTTCCAAAGTAGCATCCATGAGAGAGCTTCCTTGTCTCCCAGAAGGGCTTCCTTTCATGTTACTCCCAGTCAATATACTGGTTGAAATGACTGTGACAAAAAGTATCCCTCTAACAACTTTTTTCCTCAAATTAACTGATGGCAGAGAGTAACATTGGTGGTGTGGCTCAACCATTGTCTTATCTAATGTATCAGTGAAAAGCTTAACCTGATTAAGCAAGAAAATACATCATGGAAATACAAAATTGAATGTTTGGTTGAAGAAATTAAGTTGTATTGCAAGTAAACAGGGCATTTCGAGCGGAAGAAAATGTCATATTTCACAAACTCGAAAAATTAGCAGAGTTGAACCAGCCAGGATGAAACGCCAGGCAGTTCTGTTGCAGATAGAGTCTGTTTTCCACCTCTTCCAAATGCAACTCCAATCCTCACCTCATGAGTTGTTTCAAATGCATAAAAAATCACTTTTCCATTTAGAATTGGCATCAATACAAGGTGTGTAGGATAGTATAAGGAAACATCAATTAAACTTGCAAAGATAGCACATAAGCATTGCTAGAAAAATATGATCCTTATTACATAATTCTGACTTGTGACTGTGTGCCTGCTCTTCTTCTTCTTCTTCTTCCCTTCATAATTAGGAGTAGCAATGGCAGGAGATTCCCTCACTAAATCAGAATCCATCATCAAATACAATTCCAACTTTCGTCTATGCCTTGAAAGGCTCCTAAGATGTATTTATAAAAGATGCAGTTGCTCTCTACATCATCATACATATGATGGAATGGGCAAAAAGAAACAGCATGATTCATGCATATATACACCATATTTTGTGGATGAAGTTCATTTCGTGCACTTACAAACTAGTGCAAGTACAGTTGACATTTTTTGGAAATGCAAGTACAGTTGACCAATGGCTTTAAAAGTCAAAGTATGGTGCAAAAGTACTAGTATAGTAGCTTACACAAATTAAGATCTATTAATCAGGGAGATTCAGTGATCTAATGAAGAATTTGTAAACAAATCCAAACATGGCATGATAACAGTACTAGTAAAGCATGCATAATGAACAACATAATTCTGAACTTAACAAATGGCTAAAATCTGAAATAGGAAACTTCTGAAATTGGAGCATAAAACTTTAAATTTACAGTAATGTAGACCCTCTATTTTGTCCTACTAGCACATGTTCTATTACATGTCCATTTGATACTTTACGATAATTCTCTGATGACCCATTGGGCACCACCTTAGGCCCACTTTGGCACCCTAGGCCCATTTAGATGCACTTGGCCTATTAGGTACACTCCTAGATCACTTGACACATTTTAATCACCTTACATCACTTGGGCATTTTTTTTTAAAAAAAACCTTCAAGGTTACTGGGCACGTTTTTTTATCACTTGGATATCTCTTTGGTTTAGTTTTCACTTAATTCACCTTGACACTTTCCACTTAGGTCACATAGGTCACTTGGATATTTTTTGTGAGCTTAATTCCATAAGATTAGTTTCTTGATTGATGGATTTTTAAGACTAGGTGAGTATTTATATTTTTATTGTTTTATTTAGATTGCTTGAGATGAATTTTCGATGTTTATTTGTATCAGCTTGGTATTTTATTTTTATTTTTTATTTGTGTTTTAGTTTAATATTTAGACTATTGTTACGTGCATGCGACATTTATTTATTTTTCCTGTTTTATTTATTTATTCATCCACGTATTTATTCTCAGAAAATTGCAGATGGTCAGGGATCTTGTATTATTATCATTATTATTACTATTATTATTAGTTATTATTATTATTATTAGTATTATTATTATTATTAGTGTTATTATTAATTATTAGTATCATCATTATTAGTATTATGAATATCATTAGTAGTATGCACTCACTGTATGTTTGTTTTATTATTATTACATTCTTCTTATTTTAGTTTTCATTTTTTTTATATAGATTTGT
Source organism: Vitis riparia (assembly GCF_004353265.1). Lineage (NCBI taxonomy): Eukaryota > Viridiplantae > Streptophyta > Magnoliopsida > Vitales > Vitaceae > Vitis > Vitis riparia. The sequence goes on along the minus strand of NC_048433.1, from coordinate 13,483,286 downwards.
TTACCTTTACTTTTATTTTTATTCTTTTAGTTTATTTATATAAAAAAAAAAAGATAAAGAGGAAAAAAAGGAGAACAGGTGGACTAGGAGGAGAGGCTTTGATGTGGAATAGTAATTTTCTGAAAATGAAGAGGCTTTGATCAAGAAAAGATGAGGGGGAGATTACAAAAAATGAAAAATGGGAGTCGATTGAGAACCTTAGTAGGGAAGAAAAAGGGAAATCAAAAGAAGGAAAAAAGAAACTGAGATGGGAGGTTTTTGAGGAGTCTGCATGGGAAAGAGGCAGGGGCCATTTTCTAGAGGGAATGAAGAGTTTCTCAAGAAAGGATAAAAAGGGGGACTTAGGAGTTTGATGAAAAAAAGGAAGTGGGAGAGGTTTTGAGAAAAACAGAGAGAACGAGAAAAGAAGAAAAAAAGAAAAAAAAGAGGAGTTTGAGAGAAGTCTGAGAGGAGTAAGAGGGAAGGTTTTGAGAGAGAAAGAAAGAAAAGTAAAAGAAAGAGCTAACAAGAGGAATCCGAGAAAAGAGGGGGGTAGCTGGAAACTGATATTTCATACAACCAGAGAGGACTTCCGAGGTATGGATTTTATTATTCTTGCTGTTTAATTTGCATGCCATGTCACTCTCCTTTCTCTTTCATGATTGCTGGATATTTTAAATTGCTTGAGAATAGACAGTGAAGAACGCTTGTTGTCCGTGGGAATCTAGTTCTAATATTTCTATTTACCATTGTTGCATGTTTGTTTTTACTTTCACCGTCTCGCTCAGAAATATAATATGAATATGCAGTCTTAGTTTGGTTGTTGGATATTTTCTGGTTTGTGTCTCTATTTGACCTTGGACTCACCTGCTTCCATCCCACCAATCTGAGCTCATTGGCTATGACATGAAACGCTATTATGGGTAGTTCATTCCATCCCTTTCGTTATGTGCTCTATTTTCTAGGTGTTTGACCTTTGTTTCCGGATGTCTGGCCATGAAGAGTTGGACCCTGTGAATATGGGATGTTGAAGAGTCGTGGATGATCATGAGATGATATCCATGTAGTGTTTGAACAGGATGTCTAAACGTTAAGAGGTAGGCACCGTTTTCTTCTTTGTTGGGGCTAGGCATGTTAATGTTCTTCAAACCAGCCATGCGGTGTCTGAACGGGGTGGCTGTACCGTTGGTGGCAGTGGCTGAAAGTTGGAGATGAAACCCTCTCCAGGTGCTCGCTTCAGCTGGCATGGAGGGGGCTACAACTTATTTTTCTGGTGGTCGGCCTTGGTTGCAGCCCTGCTAGCGGTTGTAGTGATTTCCGTTGCCCTCGCCGGAATACATAGGAGTGTTCGGGTAGTCTTTAGATGTGAGTTTCGCTGGCAGTAGCAAACTGACTGCATTCCAGCGTCGCATGCAGGAGCTCGTCTTTATGTAGTCCATTCACTTTGCTCCTCTGTCAAAGTCAAAAGGAAACAAAAAGAAAGAAAGGAAAAAACTATTAAACCATGTATTTTATTTACTTTTCTAGCCCAAATAGTGTTTTAAAATCCTTGTTTCTTTTTCTATTTAATTTTTTTTTTTTTTTTTTTTGTTTTAGTCCTCAAATAGTTTTTAAACTTTCCGGAACTCAATTTTTAAAGTTTTTTTTTGGCAACAGGCACAAGAAATTTTATTTTATTTTATTTTTTTGTTTTAGTCCTCAAATAGTTTTTAAACTTTTCGGAACTCAATTTCGTGTTTTAAAGTTTTTTTTGGCAACAAGCACAAGAAATTTTATTTTATTTTATTTGTTTTTTTTAGTCCTCAAATAGTTTTTAAACTTTCTGGCCCAAATAGTGTTTTAAAGTTTTTTTTTGGCAACAGGCACAAGAAAGTTTTCCAGCATGCATCAAATGACCATTGTCAATGTTTATTAATTATTATAGTATTGCATGACATTCAAAGTCCACTAACTTTTATTTTTTAAAGAATTGTTGATGCATAGTGGATATAGTATTGCGTGTAGACTTATATTATAATATGCATGAAACAATGAGGTACTTAGTTCATGAACAATGTTTATTATTTTTATAGGCTCTTGTATTTTAGGTTCTAAGCTATTGTGTGTTTATCATTTTATTTTAAGTGTTCGGTTTGATCTCACGGCATAAGAATTTTTGTTTTATTCCTCATAAATTCATTTGAACATGAAGACAATTAAAATAATTATTAACATTCATTTTAATTGCTCTATCTCAAAGGTCCATGGTAAATCAATTTTCTTAAATTCTCTCTTTTAATTAATTTTAGTTTTGGTTAAATTTTGAATAATAGTAGAAAATTGGATTTTTTTTTTAAAAAAATAAATTTATTTTTGATCAATTTTAATAATAATGGAAAATTAGATTTTTTTTTTTTAATAATACTACAAAATAAGATTTTTTTTTTCTTTCTTAATTTTGGCTAATTTCGAATAATAAGGGAAGCTTGAGCATTGTTTTTTTTTAATATAAAAAATTCAAAGTAAGATTAATGGCCGGCCATGAGATGTTTCATGTTAGTGGTTTGTTTCATTGAATTAAAAATTCAAGTGAATATGGTGGATCATGTGTTATTGGTTTACATTGTTATAAATTTAAAATGAATTATTATTATTATTATTATTATTATTTTCTTCATTTTCATAAAATCATTTGTTGTTAATTTTTAAATATCTATGTTAATTTATATTGCTCCTTAAATTTTTATTCTTATTTTTTGTCAATCTACATTAATTTGCATTGTCATTAAAATTATTAATTGTTATTTTGGTTGACCCATGTTAATTCTTTGTAGTCCTTTGAATTTTTTTAGTTTTTAATTTGATGGCTTATGATAATTTGTATATACCTGGGAGTTTTTAATTGTTGATTTTAATAACTCATGTTAGTATATATTGCTTCTTGAATTTTTAGTCTTTGGTTTGGGCTGATCCATGTTGGCATATATTGCTCTTTGAATGATTAATTGATATTTCGGTTGATCCATTGTTGTTCAATAGTTTTCTTTAAATATTAAGGTTTTAGTATTTATTTACCTCTTATTAGTTTGGGATTTAAATATCCTTAGATGTTAGTTTTTATTATTTTCCAATTATTCATTCTTATTGAACCTAAATTAGTTCATGTTTTTTTATTATCTCTAGCATTAGTTTGGTTGTTCCTCATTAATTTAGGTTTTTAATATCCCTAGTTGTCGATTTATTTTAATATATACTCTTAATAATTTTAGGATTAGTTTCCCTTAATTAATTTTCTCATGTTCTGATATTCAGTTGTTAGTTTTCAATATTTCATGTGTAAATAGTATTAAAGTATGTGAGGTTGAGATTGTTTTATTATTATTATTATTATTATTATTATTATTACGTTATAAGATATTCCATCCCAGGCCCACGCTTTGCATGGCCACTTTCGGGATGCGAGTCCCACCGACCACGTAGCATCTGTTTATTTATTATTTTTATTTTTATTCTCATACATAAAAAAATATAATTTTCAAAACTTTGATCTTCACGTTTCGATTTTCAAAAATTCTAATTTTCCAAAAATTTCTATTTTCGAAATAATTTTCCAAATTTTCATTTTTTTAGTTTAATTTTCTGAAATTCCATTCTCGAAGTCCTAATTTTCCAAATTTCCAATATTTAAAATTTAATTTTCCGAAATTTAATTTTTCAAAAATAATCCTTCCAAATTTTCAATTTTTTAATTTAATTTTTCAAAATTCCATTCTCAAAATTCCCATTTTCCAAAATTCAAAATTTATTTATTTATTTGTTTTTTTATTATTTAATTTTATTTTTAATTTTTTTTTAAATTTATTTTGAAATACCATTCTCAAATAGATTTCCAAAATTTTCAAACTCATTTTTTTAAAATAAAATTCCACACTTCCGAAATTTCAAATTTAATTTTCAAAATTCCTCTTTTCAAATTTTTTTTTATATAAAAGTGAATAGGTTTTCATAATTCCAAAATGATGGAATTTATGAGAATTAATTCATAGCAAAAATTAATTGGGCTTTGGTGGGGGCCCGACATTCATAACATTTTTTTCGAAAATAATTCAAGTAAGTTGTGCTCTCCATTTTGTTTGATTTTGATTTGGTTTTGTATGAGATTTTTTTACACTTGTCATTGTACACTAACCTTATTTTCATGACAGCGCTTTATTACCTACTACTAAGGTACACTCTCACTCCCACTACGTTTATCATTTCGTCATCATGACTTATTTTTGAATTATGATCATTTTGGTATCCATTAATCTTCTAGTTAATTGCCATGTCTGGTTCACCTTATTTAGTAGAGACCCATTTTTTTAGGGGCTTAGAGGGGTGCTACGGTCTTTACTGTACCTTCCCAATAAGTAACTTGATCCCCGAACCCAGACTCAGGTTTTTCGCAGACAGCTTTTCCAAAAAAAATCAGGAGTCCATTTAGGGGTTTTATTCTTACTTGTTTTCCCTTTTAAAAATAAATAAAAGTAAGTGGTGACTCCAAGTCTTTTCTAAAAATCATATTTTTCACCCAAATAAACGAAAAGGGAGTCTCGCCGATCGAGTGGGAACGCATCATTAAAAATGTGGGTCCACAAATTGGCGACTCCACTGGGGATCGAACCTAGAATCTCTGGTTTCATAGAAGATCAAGCTCGAACTTAAGTTGAGGCAAATATGGCGTTTAATTAGTCGATTGATGGATACCTTCTCTTTGTGTTTTTCTATGATCTAGTGTTCATAGCACACTGAGAGTTTGATGTGATGATTTCCTATGCTTGACTGTCATATTCATTTGGGACATTATCGTGCTGATGACATTGATTGTTTATCTTGTCTGTCTTAGCATAGTGACTTTGATCTTGCCATGATTGTTCTGCTCACCTCACATGTATGGACTCATTGTTGTATATATTCTGACTGGATGTGTTGATTCTCTCGCTTGTATATTATCTTAATCATCTTTGAGCATGCTGTCTTTGTCACTATTCGTCTTGATTTTCATATTCTCGTTTAGCTTGTATGTAGACATGAATGATGTATCTGCGCTTTGCTTGATTGCCTGTTGCATGACTGCTCTTCTCCTGTGTGATTGCATGTTGCTTGTCTGTGTGGGTCGCACATATATCCCCTTACCTCCAACCCTCTGGTTTCGGTCATTTCCTTCCTTTCGGTTCTTACATTTGCAAGTGTGAGACCTTGTGTGTGTCTGTTTCTCTGACCGAGCTAGTGGTTAGGAGTAGGGTCTAGTGACGGGCTATATCGATGCACAAGAGCATTCTGGAGGAGAGCGACACTTTGATGTCAATTGGAGTTCGATCATTGGAGACCTGTATAGCCCAGAGCTAGGTTTTATGGATATTTGTGTTACCAGTGTGTTTTTATTTATTTATTTTAGATTCATAGGATTTTCGGATGCACCCACACCACTCATTGCGCACTTTAGTTGACTACTGAGTGTTGAGAATTGTGAGAGCTTTCGCCATAGGAAACCCCCTAGGATGTCGAGGTAGTGCATGTGTGGAGGTAATGACCACCTTGCATGGAAGCGTCCCGTCTCTTCGGAGGCGTGCAGAGAGTTGCGTATCGCTGGAGGGTATGATCGCTTCTGCTAGGGATCCTTTAACCCACCTTGTTATTTTTAAAGCCACTTTGTCCTTTTAGGTTAAGCTTAGGCCCTATTATGATTCCATTCCTACACGTGGGTGCATCTGTGGTCCTTTAAAGCCGTGTTAGTAGAAATAGGTTTAGTTACCTTCGTAGTAGTCTCTTCTATATTCACTTAGAATTGGATATTAGTCTCAGTATTTCCAGGTTACCTTCTTGTATAGTTGATAGACATTCCTTGTAGAGTTTTCTTTACACCGTATCTTATCTAGTATTTCCACTATTCTAGGAGTATTGATACGTTCGATCTGGGTTAAGCTTCTTGGATCAGAGTTAGAGGGAGATTGATTAGAGTGTCAGACCAGTCAGATCAGACAGATATGGATTCGCAGGTGGTTACAGTTGATTAGTTTGCTGCTGCTATGGCTTCGATCCAAGAGGCCATAACTAGCCTTGGTCAGAGGATGAATGGGCAATAGGCTCAACAGGTTCCAGTTCAGGAGAGTGTGCAGTATGATCCCACTATTCCGCCCCCTCTCCCGCCTAGTCAGATAGCTCCACAGGACACTCAGATGCCACCACCTCCCCCACTTGGTCAGACAGTTCCACAACCTACACCATTTACTTTACAGAGTCAGACTGAGGTTACCCCATCGCCTGCCATGGTGGTTGTTCCGACCTCGGAGGATACCGTGCACACATGGACAGGCTTGAGCAGAAGATGAGACAGATGAGAGTATTAGATGGAGGTATGAGATGGGATGATTTTGATGGACTACCAATGGCCAGTCTGCCAACCAAGATTAGGATGCTAGAGATTGAGCGATACACAGGGATTGGATGTTCGCGCATTCATTTGAGACTATATAGTACTGTTATGAGGGCTCATGGCTTGGATGAGGCTCAGATGATTATGCTATTCCCCATGTCCTTGAGTGGGGCGACCCAGCGTTGGTTTGCTTCTTTAGATGTATCACGTCGTCGTACATGGGATGATTTAGCCCAGGAGTTTTTGCTACAGTTTGCATTTAACACTGTCATAGATGTCTCACGGAGGGAGTTGGAGGCCTTGAGGCACAGGCCCAATGAGACAGTCACATCATTCATCTCCCGTTGGAGGGAGAAGATTGCCCAGACCATTGATAGGCCGTCTGAGAGAGATCAGATCAGTATGATTATGAAGAGTTTGCAGCCTCAATTTGCTAGACATTTGATGGGGTTCCCACACGTGGACTTTGGATCTTTGGTACAGGCATTATATGGTATTGAGGAGGGTATTGCTAGAGGATTGTGGCCTGATTCTTCCCCTTCAGACTCGAAGGGGAAGAAACCCATTGTTGGACAAAGACCGGGGGACGTCAGCGCCATCAGCGCCGTCAGACCGAGGCCCCCCAGATATTATCAGACAGTTGGACAAACTTCTGGAGTTTATTATCCGCCATCACCCCATGTGCAGTATAGGTCACCTGTTCCTTTTAGACCTATGTCTCCCACATATCTACACTCAGCTCCACAACCAGTTTATGCTACTCAGACCACACAGAGGCCACCTGCTCATTATCCTCAACCTAGGGCTCCACCTACACCAAGACTGATGCGGCAGTTTTCCCAGTTGGGAATGCCTTTGAGTAGAGCTTTCCAGAAGCTCATAGAGGGAGGATTGTTGACTGCACTAGCACCGAGACCACCACCTCAGCCTTTGCCACCTCAGTTCAGGATGGACCTTCACTGTGCTTACCATCAGGGTCCAGGGCATGACACCGACCGCTGCTCTGCTCTGAGACATGCTATTCAGGACTTGATAGATCAGGGTCTGGTTAACTTGGGATAGCCAAGTGTGACCACGAACCCTTTACCTACTCACACCACACATTCGGTGCCTCCGCCTACTGGTGGTATTCATCTCATGGATTTTGTTCAGGACAATGTCATACATATGCTGAGTTGGGATGATGGATTGCCTGAGATGATTGTTCCAGACGATGGCTATGAGGTTGTAGGAGCTACATCAGATTCTTCGATCCCTGCACCATTCAGTTTGATCCCGGATAGAGCACCGTTACAGTTGATTCCTTTTACACCATCATATGTCGGGCATAGGGACATGTTTGCTCCATTTATTCTATGGCCCGAGGATGTTGATGTACAGGTTATGACCCGTAGTGGGAGGATAACCCAGGCTGTACCTCCAATTACCAGACCATTTGGTGGTACGGACTCTCGTGAGGAGGTCAGGAGATAGGATGATGAGATATTGAGACAGTTGCAAAGCACCCAGGCTCGGATATCCATTTGGAGTTTGTTGGCTACTTCTAGCATCCATAGAGATGCACTTATTTAAGCTTTGAGTCAGATACGTGTTGAGACCTCTACTACTCCAGAGGGATTGATTCATATGATGACAGCTGATAGGGCCACTTGCATTGTGTTTTCTGCTGATGATCTACCACCGGAGGGTTCTGACCATACTCGCCCTCTCTATATTACAGTTGTTTGTTCAGGCCATAGAGTCTCATCCGTCTTGTTGGACAATGCCTCTGCCCTGAATGTTTGCCCATTAGCCACTGCTATAGCCCTCGGCTTTGCACCCTCAGATTTTGGTCCTTCCACACAAACAGTGAGGGCTTATGACAGCACTCAGAGGGAGGTCATGGGCACCTTGACTATAGATTTGTTCATCGGCCTGACCACATTCTCTATATTATTCCAGGTTTTGAGGATTCCTGCTTCCTTTAACCTACTTTTGGGCCGACCTTGGATTCACCAGGCTGGAGCTATTCCATCTTCCCTTCATCAGAAGGTGAAGTTTATTCATGACGGATAGGTTATTACAGTGCAGTCTACTAGAGACATGATTTCATCCTCTGAGCCAGTATTGCAGATCAGTCATAGTGATGATGATTTTTTTCTGACAGGATTCACATTTGATAAGGTACAAACCCTTGAGATTCAGGATTTTTGCAGAGATTTTGTGGCCATGTCATTTGACCAGCATAGTAGTACCCTTGTTCTTGATATGATGAGAGACATGTCATTTCTACCTGGTTTTGGGTTAGGACGACGCCAACATGGATCTAGTGAGTTTGTGACTTCTATTGATCATGAAACTCCTTATGGACTAGGATTCACCCTTTTAGAGGATGATGTTTGTTATATGGCACGACTGCGTAAGGACAAGGTGAAGGCTCGTTTGTCTGGCATCCCATTTGATTATCCTGTTCGCCCTTACACTTTTAGTTTGGCCAATTACTTTGTTAAGGGATCAGAGGTTCAGCCTCGTGTTGAGGAGATAGGTGTTGATGATAGTGCAGTGGGTGAGCTTCAGCATATGTTTCATCACATACAGTTGGATGATGAGACCCCTGACATGTCAGCTTCTGTGATGATCCTTCCACCATCTCCGGATCGAGCCAGCTTATTCTCCTTGTGCTTCCCGAATGAGACTACTGATTATGGGGTAATCATTGAGCCCAAAGATATGACTGATGAAGTAGTTCCTCATGATGAGTATCATGATGAGATGGACATGTTGGGTATCAGTCAGTTCCTTGATATAGTTCAGCGTGAGCCTTTCTCGCCATTGGAGTTTTTTGGAGTATCTGTAATCGAGATTGCTGAGGAGGATCAGAATGTTCCTGCCCCTGAGATTTCTGCTTTTGTTATTCCTACTATTGATATGTATGAGGGCACTGTTGGCCCAATTGAGGGAGCGTCCGACTCTGTGGACCCACCTCTTTCATTTGACATTCTATCGGGATTTGTCACTCGCTTTGACTTTGTTTCTGATGATTCAGTTATGGATTTGAGCATTTACGAGTATTCGTCTGTCTCTTGTGACGATGTTTCGTTATTTGCACCTTATTCACTCACTTCACAGATATTTGATATAAATGATGAAATTGCACAGCCCGATTCAGGTAGAGACTCTTTTGATCACGACTCTGATCCCATAGATGAGAGAGTTTCACCCGTTATAAGGGATGTTGAGATTGTTGATTTTGGCACAGATGATCAGCCTAGAGAACTGAAGATTGGTTTACCCCTATCCACAGATGAAAGAAATAGACTTATTCATTTACTCAGATCATACTTGGATGTCTTTTGCGTGGTCATATGAGGACATGCCAGGCCTTGATCCCTCTATAGTTCAGCATCATCTGCCCATCCTACCACATGCCAGACCAGTTAAGCAGAAATTGAGGCGATTACACTCACGTTGGAGTCTGTAGGTGAAAGAGGAGATTCAGAAACAACTCAGTGTTGGATTTATATCAGTGGTTGAGTATCCAGAGTGGTTGGCTAATTTCGTTCCTGTTCCAAAAAAGGACGGCAAAGTCAGGGTTTGTGTTGATTTTAGAGACCTTAATAAAGCCAGCCCTAAAGATGACTTTCCTCTCCCACACATTGATTTGTTGGTCGACGGCACGGTAGGCCATTTGATGTTGTCCTTCATGGATGGTTTTTCAGGGTATAATCAGATTTTGATGGCTTCAGAGGATATGGAAAAGACAACCTTTATTACTGAGTGGGGTACTTACTGTTACAGGGTTATGCCATTTGGGTTGAAGAATGCCGGAGCCACTTATCAGCGAGCCACCACTACTTTATTTCATGACATGATGCATAGGGATGTTGAGGTGTATGTCGATGATATGATTGTGAAATCCCGAGGTAGAGTAGATCACCTAGCGGCTCTAGAGAGATTTTTTGAGAGGATTCAAAAATTCAGATTGAGGCTGAATCCCAAGAAGTGCACTTTTGGAGTAACTTTTGGGAAATTGTTAGGGCATATGGTCAGTGAGCGAGGCATAGAGGTTGACCCAGATAAAATCAAAGCCATACTTGACATGCCTGTGCCAAAGACTGAGAAAGAGATCAGGGGTTTTCTGGGTAGGTTACAGTACATCAGTCGATTCATAGCCAGATTGACAGACATATGTGAGCCTATTTTTCGTCTATTGAGAAAGAACCAACCTACAGTTTGGAATGATGATTGTCAGCTTGCGTTTGAGAGGATTAAGGAGTATTTGCTTTCTCCTCCTGTTTTAGTGCCTCCCATGCCAGGGCGTCCA